>NC_140125.1:81389474-81585200 GCF_964035555.1 Netta rufina | reverse complement strand
TTTTCCCTTCCCTTCCCTTCCCTTTTCCCTTCCCTTCCCTTCCCTTCCCTTCCCTTCCCTTCCCTTCCCTTCCCTTCCCTTCCTTCCCTTCCCTTCCCTTCCCTTCCCTTCCCTTCCCTTCCCTTCCCTTCCCTTCCCTTCCCTTCCCTTCCCTTCCCTTCCCTTCCCTTCCCCTTCCCTTCCCTTCCCTTCCCTTTCCCTTCCCTTCCCTTCCCTTCCCTTCCCTTCCCTTTTCCCTTCCCTTTTCCCTTCCCTTTTCCCTTCCCTTTTCCCTTCCCTTCCCTTCCTTCCCTTCCCTTCCCTTCCCTTCCCTTCCCTTCCCTTCCTTCCCTTCCCTTCCCTTCCCTTCCCTTCCCTTCCCTTCCCTTCCCTTCCTTCCCTTCCCTTCCCTTCCCTTCCCTTCCTTCCCTTCCCTTTTCCCTTCCCTTTTCCCTTCCCTTTTCCCTTCCCTTTTCCCTTCCCTTCCCTTCCCTTCCCTTTCCCTTCCCTTTTCCCTTCCCTTTTCCCTTCCCCTTCCTTCCCTTCCCTTCCTTCCCTTCCCTTCCCTTCCCTTCCCTTCCCTTCCCTTCCCTTCCCTTCCTTCCCTTCCCTTCCCTTCCCTTCCCTTCCCTTCCCTTCCCTTCCCTTCCCTTCCCTTCCCTTCCTTCCCTTCCCTTCCCTTCCCTTCCCTTCCCTTCCCTTCCCTTCCCTTCCCTTCCCTTCCCTTCCCTTCCCTTCCTTCCCCCCTTCCCTTCCCTTCCCTTCCCTTCCCTTCCTTCCCTTCCCTTCCCTTCCTTCCCTTCCCTTCCCTTCCCTTCCCTTCCCTTCCCTTCCCTTCCCTTCCCTTCCTTCCCTTCCCTCCCTTCCTTCCCTTCCCTTTTCCCTTTCCTTCCCTTCCCTTTTCCCTTTTCCCTTTTCCCTTTTCCCTTTTCCCTTTTCCCTTTTCCCTTTTCCCTTTCCCTTTTCCCTTTTCCCTTTTCCCTTTTCCCTTTTCCCTTTTCCCTTTTCCCTTTTCCCTTCCCTTCCCTTCCCTTCCCTTCCCTTCCCTTCCCTTCCCTTCCCTTCCCTTCCCTTCCCTTCCCTTCCCTTCCCTTCCCTTCCCTTCCCTTCCCTTCCCTTCCCTTCCCTTCCCTTCTCCCTTCCCTTCCCTTCTCCCTTCCCTTCTCCCTTCCCTTCCCTTCCCTTCCCTTTTCCTTCCCTTTTCCCTTCCCTTCCCTTCCCTTCCCTTCCCTTCCCTTCCCTTCCTTCCCTTCCCTTCCCTTCCCTTCCCTTCCCTTCCCTTCCCTTCCCTTCCCTTCCCTTCCCTTCCCTTCCCTTCCCTTCCCTTCCCTTCCCTTCCCTTCCCTTTTCCCTTCCCTTCCCTTTTCCCTTCCCTTCCCTTTTCCCTTCCCTTCCCTTCCCTTCCCTTCCCTTCCCTTCCCTTCCCTTCCCTTCCCTTCCCTTCCCTTCCCTTCCTTCCCTTCCCTTCCCTTCCCTTCCCTTTTCCTTTTTCACATTTTTCCTAGAACTGGTGCTTTTAGAATGTCAATCCATTTGTTTTCCCCAGCATTATATTTTTGCTCAGATGAAAGACCTTGGGAGTTAAGGTGCTGTGACAGCCCTGTGTGTCTATTCTGTGCACTTTCCTTGGTGTTTTGCAGTCTGGTGTTTATAATCCATCTTTTTCTGAATGCATTATCTTGGCCCTTGATGTTTCAAACTGAGCCTGCAGCTCCATGTAATGCTTTTTGTAGACTACAGCTTGAACTCCATATGCTTGTCCTGCCTCAGGTATTTTGTCTCTTTTATAAGTGCAGATTTTCCTTTCTTGTGTATTTTACCCTTTTCTTGTACTTTTTTAGACTTTCTGCCATCTCTACAGTGCCAGGCTGCTGTTCACCCCTTGTATGTTATTTGCATTTCTCATGTTTGGCAATTTTTTCTTGCTTTGTCAAAGGCAAATTTTTGGGCCATTCAGTCATCTGTTTTTGAGTGTTTGGTGTATCTAGTCTCTTCTCATGGATACTGTTAGATTGGTTCTGAAACCTCAGACTCACCACTAACTTAAAAGTGTTTTCACTTTTTTGCAAGCTCTGCTTATACTTTCTATTGTGTGGTGGAGGGCTGTACTTCTCAAACTCTCTGCAGTACAATCTGTAGTAAAGATAGTGTGCCTGAGGAAAAGCAAACCTGATGAAAGTAGTAAGTCCTTTAGAACCAGCCATAACCAGAAGCAGGACCCTCCTCTGCCTCCCTTCTTTATTTTCCACTCTGCTGCAGATACAGGCTGAAGTAGTGGTTAAATCTTCATCAATCACAGCATTTTCTGGAGAGGATCAGCCTCTTAACTCTTCCCTTCTTCCCCTCACAGCAGTTACTTGGTTTGCTTTACTGAATCTACCATATTATTTACTAATCTCCCCAAGGCAGCGAGGCCACTGAACCCTCACCGCTCAATGCCTGTGCTCTTACAGAGTAGCACCGCCACTGTGTGGGTGCACGGCGGGTCCCAGGTGGATCGAAGGCAGTGCTTGCGAAGGCTGACTAGCAGAGATGAAAGTAAATGTGCCCGAAGCCTGTAATTAGACAGTGGAGTTACTTTCAATATGCTAAATGTTTTCCTGGGGTCTATTTTCAAGTGAGGTAATCTGGAGACTCTGTGTCTAAATCTGCGCTGAATAAAAAATAAATAAATAAATAAAGCCTCTGGAAGCCATGAGCTCCCATTTTGAACATGTTTTTGCAAATATTTGTTCAAGAGTGAGAATATTGGAATTCTTTGCTCATTTTTTGATGTTTCTGTAATGCAGAGCTCATCATGTGGGGTCCTTTGGGATTCCCCGTACCTCAAAATATCATGGTTGCTTGTGATTTCTGCTGCGTCTTATGTGAGGAGTGAGGTGGTTCAGCACAAAAGGAATACTACTCTCTTTGAGGCTGCTCAATTTTCTCTCCCTCTCACTCTCATATGTAATAAGTATTGCACAAACTCTTTTCTGACTGTCATAAAATATCCTAGAGAGCTCAGCTAAAGCAAGAGAGCTATGATAATTCCTCATGTGTTTATTAGAGCAGCAGCTACGCTGCCAATAGGAACTGTAACAATATCTAGCAGAGAAAGCTGGGTTAGTCGGTGTTGAATTGCTCAGGGGCTAAGGGGAGAGAAAACAACTATGCAGTATCTTTACAATAAGAAAACTAGATTGTTGTTTTATAGTTAAAACTCTCTTGATCTTCTGGTTGGTACTAGACTGGTTGAAAGAATGCATAAACAGCATGTTCGTTCACTTGGCTGTGGTTAGTATTTGTGTGGCACTGTAATCCAGAACTATGTGCTAATTGCCATCCTGGTGTGCAACAGGAAGTAGCCTTCTGGGGAAGTTTAGAGTCTGAGTACAGTAGTCCCCTTCGTCCTATATTACACAGAATCACAGAATCATCTAAGTTGGAAGAGACCTCCAAGATCACCTAGTCCAACCTCTGACCTAACAAGTCCTCCACTAAACCATACCACTAAGCTCTACATCTAAATGTCTTTTAAAGACCTCCAGGGATGGTGACTCAACCACTTCCCTGGGCAACCTATTCCAATGCCTAACAACCCTTTCGATAAAGAAGTTCTTCCTAATGCTAACTTAAACCTCCCCTTGTGCAACTTTAGCCCATTCCCCCTCATCCTTTCACCAGGCATATGGGAGAATAGACCAACCCCCACCTCGCTACAGCCTCCTTTAAGGTACCTATAGAGTGTGATTAAGGTCACCCTGAGCCTCCTTTTCTCCAGGCTGAACAATCCCAGCTTCCTCAGCAGCTCCTCGTAAGACTGGTTCTCCAGACCCCTCACCAGCTTTGTTGCCCTTCTCTGGACTCGCTCGAGCACTTTGATGTCCTTCTTGTAGCGAGGGGCCCAAAACTGAACACAGTACTCAAGGTGTGGCCTCACCAGTTGGAAGGGAAATCAGGCAATGTTGTACATTCAGTCTTCTGAAAGCATCTGCCACGTGCTTTTATTTTTATTTGTATTTATATATATATATATATTTAATTTTTATTTGGATTTTTTGCTTAGGTTCCTTCTGCATAGGGTTAAAAACTACATTTATATCTGTCTTCTTCAGGGGAGCAGCTGGAGATTCCCTGGTGTCCATCTTAATTGTGAGAGGATAGCACAAGCAACAGAAAGGTTTGCAGGTTTTCCTGGGTGTATTTTCCTGATGGAGTGAACTCCATCGGTTGCTTCATGTTACTCTTGTTCATTCTCCTGTGCTGACACAAACCTATTAGTTTGTGGTGCTCTTCTCAGGCTTTGAGATTTAGGCTAATACGAGGGTGACTTTTGCTCAGGTTGGTCTTCCAGTGAGGTCAAGGTGGTGGCCAAGTGCTTGTTGCCTGAAAGCACTGTAGCAAAGTTGATAAATATGTCTTATACTCAGAGTGACTGGAACTGATATTGAGTAAGCCTTAGGAAAATTGCTGGGTTAATAGTTGCATTTTTGATATTACACTTAGGAAAAAAAAAAAAAACTTTTTTCTTTTTTTTTTTTTTTTTTCCTCCCCACCTACAAGGAAAGCTTTAGAGTAGAGATTGTTACTTTCTGTGGGAAGTAAGTTCTGGAGGCAATGGCAATATTTCAGTACAGGCTATCTAAATTATTGATTGCTATATATAACCAGAGGTCAGATTTTAAATATCCGTCATTGCCTGAGACCATTCTGGCTACCTAGGTTAAAAGGGATGAAAGAAAAAGACAGGAGTTTCAACTGAACAAGATGCAAGAAAGGGCTATTAGAAGCTGTTGTATTAAAGGAGGACTTATGAGAGTAAAACACTTGTTTATTTCAAAGCCCTGCTAAGGGCTTTGAATGAGCTTCACAATGTTGAACTTAATAAGGTGACAGACATAACAGATTGGGAATTGCTGTTGCTAAACACACTTATTGCAATAGTGCTAATATATGATAACAGTGCTGGCAAAATGCTATCCCAGGTATTCCTCATCAAAGGGTGAAGGCGCAGAACTTACCAAGAAAGTGTCCCTGTTTTGGTGAAGAAGGAGCACAGCCCATCAGCTGCCCCTACTAGGTTTCCAGTTCTTCCTCCCCAGCAGCTCTTTTTTCCTTGCTCTCTCTCTCTCTCTCTCTTTTTTTTTTCCTAACTTTTTTTTTTCTTTTTTTTTTTTTTTTTTCCCCATGGACTCTTAGCACTCTATTATATCCTAACCTTATCCATTCCCTCTCCAGGGGTGACATTTAACATGATTTGGGTGAAGAGTCAAACACTATAGTCATATATGTTTAGCATATAATTCATTAAGCTCATTATCATATTCAGGGTGTTAACTTCATTTTACACATAATGAAGCAAAAGGTTTCACTTGGGCACCATGGCCCTCAAGATTCTGTTCTGCTGCCAAAACAGGGCTATCCCACCAACACAAGACTCCCCCCCTCCGCAACCTCTCATACCAAGCTTGCAGATCTCTACCCACAAAGTTTGTCTAAGAGATAAATAAGAGCAAGCTGCTCAGTTCCCCTTTGCCTAAGGCTGGTGCTTATCAGTGATGCTAACAAGTCTGATTGTTCTCCACAGAGGATTGTGGGAACAAAAATTTGTCTTGTCAGAGGAGATGAAGAGAATTTGTTTCTTTTAGATTTTTGTTAAAAATGTGACTAGAAACAGGGTAAAATTAACCTTGGAAGCACTTTGGGAAAAAGAGAAATGGAAATGAGTAAAACAGAAATATTTTAAATAGCAGTACAATGTTAGTAGCAGAGCAAAGGAATACAGTCACCAATAAATTAGGAGTGGAAATGAGAATAAGGTTTCTCACCATGAGGGAAATGAAATTCTGAGATGAGATTCCAAGCACCACACTTCCATATCGGTTCAGGATAGAGCTTGATAAGTTCATAGAAGGAAATGCACTGCATCAGAAGAATAGAAGTTAGAATTAAAGTTAACATTTCTGATGAGAGGCTTTTTTGTTCAAAGTAATGCTATCTACAAACGTAGCTGAAAAAAGACTTAATCGCCATGTGTTTGCTGCACTGCCTTCATATATAATTAATTAATCCTGTGCCTCAAAGCTTCTGCTAATCTTCTGCAGGGACCAGGAAGAATTTCCCTTCTGCATAACTTGGCTTTTGTTATGATTTTGCTTTATTATTCCCCTCACCCTCCACACCCCCAACACACATGCACTTCTGAAACATCAAAGATGGACCACAGCTAGTATGGAGAATGGAGGGTGTTTTTGGCAGGGCAAGCGGCAGTTCCAGATTGTGTTGAGGAATCTCTGAGATGCTTAGTTGGATTGCTTTGTTCCTGAACTCAATCTTCTGAACATCACAAGAAAAAAAAGGATTATTTTTTTTTTTCCTTTTCTTCCAGGAAAGAATCAATAGGCTTGTTTCAGCATGGGGCAGGGATTACCACTGTTAATTTACCAGCCTTCAATTTTCTTTCACTTTCTTCAGATTTCCTGTTACTATGGAAATCTCAAATGTTGATTTCACTTTGATGTCTCCTGGCCTCTCCCTGGGTACCTTGTAGGGTCTATAGTTTTTGTCTTCTGTTGCAGTCTATTGTTTTCTATGGTGTGTCCTGTGCTGTGCAGAGGCACCTTTCCTGCCCAGATTCCACCACCTGCTGATTTCACGAGGCAGCTCCTTATGACCCAGGTAGTCTATGCTCTGCCTCATTATGTTTTGGTTTTACAACTTTGAAATGCAAGTTCTTCAAACCTTAATGTCCTTACACACATCTAAGGACAGTGCATACTAGATCAGTGAAGATCACTTCCAAGATCACTGAAGTCACAAGATGAATTTTCTTATAATCTTTAGGGGAGAAAGTGAAGATTTGACTAGTTACTGTAGGATAAGAATATTTCATATAACTTATTTTAAGTGTTTTTACTTTCATTCAAAGAGAGAAAGATACTTGAAAAAGTGATAAAATGTTGAACACTTTTCTTTTCTTTTGATTTACTTTTCAGGTTCCATCTATGAGATGTTTGGAAATGAATGCTGCCTGTCAACAGGAGAAGTGATTAAAGTTACTGGTTTCAAAATTAATAAGCTCATAGCAAGTATCTGTGAGAATAATGAAGACAGCCAGTTTTCTGCCAAAGTGGAATTACCTCTAAATTTTCCTGGTACAGTATTTCATGAATACGTTTTTGAGGAATTATAACCCTGAATAATCACCTTTGTGCATTTTATTGATCTGCTGCCTTGATTGATATTTGTTTGAGGTTACATCTCATCTGTCAAGGATACAATTTTATCAGATGGCACAAGACACAATCCACTCATTTTTAAATTTCCACCCTTAGAGTTCTCTTTTGTGCCTGAATAGAAATTATTAATGTTATAATGTTCGGTAAGAATGCTTTCTATACTTGAGGTCACTCAGTGTCAGAATCGTTACAAAGCTGTCTTCTCAGTTATTTGTGACTTTGCCAAACTTTGAGCTATTTTCATTGTCTTGTGTACAGAATATAATTCCATTATTTTTAGTGTATAATTATTTTATTATTTTGAATAGAAAAGATTACAAATACTTTCTTATGTTTTTATTTATTTATTTATTTATTATTAGTTATTATAATTCCAGTGGCCAAAGTGGCTGCTACAGGACTGGAAACAATATTAGAGGAAAATATATAAAGAATTACCCAAATACCTACATTTTGGAGCATGGACTAAAGATATTTTGCATCTCATACTGACTTGATATTCAAAATGAAAATATCATCCTCCGATCATGTGGCCTGTCAGGCAGAAGTGGACAATACTGCACCTGGGCTACTTAGTTCATCACACATGTCATTCTAATTCATTATTCAATTCAGCTTTCATCTCAATTCACCTGCTTTAAGGGCCCAGCTGTGTTAAATAGGGAAGTGACTGAAATGCAGTGGAGGAAGTATTGGTTGTATGTGTGTAGGAAGGGGGCAAATCAGGTTGGGAAACTTGTAGAAAAATGTTGTACTTAGGAGCATAAGAGAAGGGTAAAGATTTGATATATGAGGAACAGGCACTGGAGCTGACAGTCAGTTGGTCCATCAGATGAGGACCACAACCCAACAAGTATAGATATGTAGGGCATTTCATAAGCTGGGAGTCTTGTAGGCAGCAGAGGTAGTAGCAGCAGAGGAGTTGAAGAGGCTGGAAAGCAGCCAGCAGTGTGAAGAGGAAGTGGTATGTGCAGGAGGGAGCCCATGTGTGCCTGGGACAGAAGTTATGGGACACCTGAGAGTGAGAGATGTGGGGGCAGAGCACATATGATAGTACCGCAGTCCTCAAGAGCCTGAGATCACATCCAGAATTCACTTTGGGCCAGCAATCTAGCTAATCTATAAAATGAGCTGTAGTTTTATAGAGAAAAATAGCATGTAAGCATTTAATTTAAATTGTATTTTAATGTGACCATGTGGGAGGCTAAGCTGATGCTGCTCAAGGAAGTGTAATGTGGATATTTTCCAGTATGTGAGTGACTTAGTAACATCACTGATGTTCTTCTACTGTATTGCAGTGCACGTGAGATTGTGTGCACGTGCATATATACTGTTTAGGTCATGCCAGAACCCAAACTGGCATTTGCTTTTTCTGCAGCGGGAGACAAGACACACTTCTTGAAGCAAATAAAATGTAAAAACAGATGAGAATGTGATGTTTCATCTGAATTCCACAGGAAAGTATCTTCTGCCGTGCCTTCATTTTCCATCTGCACAATACAGATTTCTCTCTGAAGTAGTCCTATATATCATTTTCTTTTCCCTAGTGGATCCTCAATTTACTTTCATGTTTTTCTTATTCTTTGAATCAGAACCATTTGTATGACCACTTATTAAAAGATTATTTTTTTGAATGTCATTTTCATGTACTGATAGGGCCCAAATGTAATCATCAAAGACATCTTAATTATTTGTGGCTATCTAGAGATATTGAAGCACTGCTATACTGTGAACTCACGAGATATCTTGCATTTTTCTTGTATTCCAAGTTTCTTTGCTATTATTAACATTTCTACAATCATCATTAAAATATACATACGTATACGAAGTTATATTCTAAATTTTGTTTGACAGATGAGTTTGAACATTTGAATCCTAAAATATCCAACACAACTGAGTGATAAAAGTAATTCTATATTTATTAATGTTGAATCTCATGATTTTTAGAACAGAACCACCTGTGATTTCAAATGCTTGAACTTGGTGAATTTGGATTTGTTTGCATTTAAGTGATCAGTTTTACAACTTGGCATTTGGATGTTGTTACCCTGTTGAGAATATTTTAAAATTCAGTATAATCACTACAATTTACATACATATTTATGTAATCTCCCAACTGGTATTCTAGAAAACTGAGTTATTTCACTAGAAATATAAATTCAGTGTTCCTTTTGCTGAAATTTATCATTGTTATCCACCACATGATGGGTGGTACCGAACAGCAATGCTGAAGAGGGGGATAATGACGCTTCTTGTTAGCCCAACAGGGAGCACTTCTCTCGTTTCCTTCTGTATATGTATCCTTGTGCATTCAAGAGCTTTCTGGTAAGAGGCAAATTTGTCATATGTTTGATTTATTTTTTCACTGAAGAATGAGTCTGTTTTACAAAGTCAAGATGTCCCAGTCTCTTCTTCTTGACCCTTAACCTTTTATGAAGCGGTCACTTATTATGTACACATGCTACACTCTGAATGGGACAGTTGGACTTGATCTTTGCAGGTCCCTTCCAACTGAACTATACGATGCTAGTCTAAGAACATTGCTGGCTTGCCCCATTTCCACAACAAAGCACAGAACTGGATTATGAATGATCTTTTTTACACTGTTGTTGAATTACTTCAGTAAAAACATCCACAGGT
Organism: Netta rufina; assembly: GCF_964035555.1. Taxonomy (NCBI): domain Eukaryota; kingdom Metazoa; phylum Chordata; class Aves; order Anseriformes; family Anatidae; genus Netta; species Netta rufina. Next base: position 81,575,361 of record NC_140125.1, on the reverse strand, counting down.
CTCTAGACTCTGACGCTGTATTTACACTGTACTTACAGGGCTCTCTTGTTAGTCCTGATGTAAAGAAACCTTCTTTTTTGATGTTATGTTCCATTTCCTTTGTTGTGAGTTATCGTTTGCCTGCGATGGGACCATATGTCTTTTCACTGTATGCACACTGGCGTAAGCAAGCCATGTGCCTGTTTAGGTTACTCTGGGAATAATGTCTCTCTGAGAGAAGAACCAGGCTCATTGGCTCTCAACGATCCTTGCTCTTTGTCTTCCTGAATGTATTTGCAGTCTACAGATTTTTTTACTTTTTTTTTTCTGCTCTGGCAAATCAGATTCTTGATAAAGTCCTAATCTGGCCTTTGCATTAGAAAAAACGCTGCAACTGCAAGTTTGCTATCTATGTTATTTCATTTTCTCCTCATTCTAATTTGTTCTTTTTTCATGCCTCAGAGGGCCAGGCTATTCTTTGTACTCATACATTGAAAAAAAAAAATAAAAATCTGCTCTTACTCTAGACACTTCGATTGCTACATCTAACAGCATTTTGAACTACAATTTTCACTACTAACAAGTTAGCAGAGACAGGTAATTTACACAACACCTGAACTGTGTGCCAGCACAAATGATTTCATTTTGTTCTGTTATATTCCTTCTTCTGCAAAAATATTGTTGAGCTCTCCCTGTTTTCAGGAGGTCTGTGACAGCTGCTGCTGCTCATTCCTACAGGACCTGACAGACGTAGCTGAGCACAAGCACCCCTTTGAGCTCTCAGCCTTCACAAGCCACAAAGCAGGAGACTTGCCTGTGGCCATGCATGTGTGAAAAAGCTGAGGTTGGGCACTGAAAGGCTCACCTTGATAGGAGTTGAAGTGCTATCAGTCTGAAGGACTTCCATTTAGCAAAGTGAATGCCCCGCAAAACAGGAATGATGAGAAAATCAATCCCCAGAATCTGTGCTAGGGTGGTTGCTAACACATGGCTCTCCAGTGGTGATGCTGAACATAGACTGACAATCTGCTGGAGGTCTTACTGTGACTGTCAATGTGGTTGGCACAGACTGGGAAGGTGGTAAGAAGGAAAACCCCACCATCCTTGGCAAAGGGAAAAAAAAGCAGCAGATGTGAGATGAGAGTGATGGTTTGGCTTTGGGGCAGGATGTGAAGAGGTCACTGGAGCAGAGGAGGTGGAAGTGTGGATGGTGGAGGAATGATAACCAAGTCAGCTCCAGAGAAGTTGGGAACTGAAATGATCCCCTTCTGCATTACCTTGGGGAACAGAGACTGGTAGTCTAGGACAGAAAGTCTTTCAGCTAGTTTTAACTTGAAGACTACTCGCTGCTCTATTAGGTGAGCCTGATTTTTGATTTTTTTTTTCAGTTTTCTGTTGGGCAAAGAAGAAAAAGAGAGAATAAAAAGGATACTCCTTTTCTTCAGGAATCTAATTAGGACTGAAAACAGGAAGCCTATAAAACTACAGAGAGGTGTGCTTTATCACTATGTAGCCAGTAAAAGGGAGCTGCATATATTGTTCTGTAAAAAGGTGGTAAAAACATTCTTCTGTAAAAACATACTTTCCCACAGAACAAAACAAGTGATCTATGGGCCTTCCTTTCTCTCCAATACCAGTAAAAATCATTCTCTCAGACTCCCGTATGCATAAGTCAGTGCTTAAAATTTTTCTTGAAAATTATGGGGCAGTTAGATTTGAGGCTTGCTAATTATGATATTATAGCTAGGCAGGCACTTCACCTAGTGAAATGCTACCAGGTGATATGGATTCATGGCGTGTGACAAAGGTTATGCATTCCTGTAGTTACTATGTATGTGTAGTGACTCTTGTCTCTATCTGTAATTTTCCCCCAACTAATGGGGATCAGTGTGTTTTGGTCATATCTCAGATTATTTAGAAGATAGATCTATATGAGCAACAATGCCAGCTCTCAATAAACCAGCTGGACTTCTTTCCAGATCCACTATTTCCATCTGCCTATCCCCCTAATAGTCCACCAAGCTCTCTCAGGGAAGTCTAAGTGAATTTGATTCAGTCATTTTATGATTTATGGAAGAGCACAAAAATATTATTTTGACCTCAAAACGTCCAAACTTTAGCATCTCAAACTTGCCATATGTCTCCTACTCTGGAGAATTCTTTGCTAAGTTAGGTTTGGAAAACATTTGGTTTTGTAATTTGATTCATAATGTTTTTAATGAGGTTCTGAATAGTTCCAAATAACATTTTTTAAAGCACATTTCCCCATGAAAAATGAATAAATATGTCATAGCAAGGACAACATTTATGAGAAGATACTGTGACAGATTATGGCAGTTAGATGGGGACCACAGTGGTTTCCCCCATCACACCAGAATAACTTTTTATATATCCACCTCTTTTCTATAGAGATAGAAACATATGGAACTTTACATGTTCATAAAGATAAACAGGTGGTTATTAGGGGCCTCTAATTCACGGGCCCCATCAGTACAGAAGCTAAGTATGCAAGTCCACATGGTTCTTTATTTGTCTATGCAGACATTCTGTTATTGAAATTAAGAAAACAAGCAGAATAGATGATGAAGATTTTTCTGCTCCCAGCCCTGACAGTCAGTCTGCCTGGGCCTTAGGGGTAATGAGTTATCTGTTTTGTATGATAACTGATGATTCTGATTCCATATGAAAACTGCTTTCCAATCCAGCATGTTCATCAGCTTGCTGCTGAAATAGCTGTCTTCCAAATATATCCATTGTCCCAAGGAAATTACTAAGCCTGAGTTTAGAGTCAAACTTACAGAGGAGAGGAAGGTTTCTTGTGCCTGTGTATTGCCAGACACTTTCAACTGGAAATGTTTTTAGCATAGTTTATGGAGGATTTTAATGTAGTTCTGGATGCTTTCTATGGGCAATAGGCATGCACCTATATCACAGATGAGTAAACATAGTTATTGCCTTTTGGATATATCATATGTACTTTGAATGCACTTTTAATGAAGAATATTCCTATTTCCTTTCTCTCAGCATTATCAAGAGATGATGCCCACCCCATGCTTGCAAAGCATGACATTGGAACACTGTTTGGGAATGCTGTCTTTTCCACAATTGCAGTTTGTCATTGGTGCCTTGTCACTGTGATATTTTCTAAATGCTGATGAATCGATTTGTCTCAATCTGTACTGGCAGCTTCAATAGTGATTAGTACTGGGGTAGCTAACTTGTTTATTAGTAATTGTATTAAAAAACAGCTATGGGAAACTTTAAAAATATCATTGAGAAAGAAATGTGCTAAGGTTTTATCTGCGTAGTTGCATTCGTGGATGTGGCTTCCTTAAAAAAGGAAAGCTGGAAAAAAAGTCAGAATACTTTCCCATAGTGCTACATTGAGGACCGATATGTAGCAGATGTATTTCCACAAGGGTACTAATTTCACACAGGAAAAGCTAACTGTCATACATACAAGTGTGAAGGCACAGAACTGCAGACAACAGTTACATAGGCACAATTAGTGACTATTTCTGCAGTAAATCAAATAGACTATTGCTGTTTAGGCTGCTGACAAGTGCTCAGTGCTGTTAGTTGCCACAGTTACTAGTGGCCTCATGGGACACCTAGAACCAAACATGCCCAATCTGGTGATAAATCAAATGAAAGCTATTCACCAAACAGATTTTTTGTGTCTTTAACAAGAAGGGTACTAAAGCTATGATGTAAAGGTAGCAGTTTTTGTTACAGTGAAGCCAGAAGCACAGCAATTCTGTGAGGGAAAAAAAAAAAAAAAAGTCATTTTTAAAGAATATTATCCTAAGGTGCCGCCCCTGCTTCCACACAGGCTCCACAATTTTGTTGATCATGTATTTATGGAGATAAGCTTAGTAGGGAAAAAGGTGTGGGAGAAATAAATAAAAAAGGAGATTATTTTTAAATGAAGCAATCCCTGGATCTAATTTGTTAAGCAAACCTGCAATCAAGGGAAAGTCTGGAGATAGGAGTGAGTATCTTCCCAGCATCTAGCAGAAACTGTGTTCTGGCAGTGTCATGCCTGGTTGAGATTCAGGTATCTGCTGGGGCATCCTTCCCTTCACCACAGAAAGGGAGTAGTAGTCAGTGTTGCCCCAGTTCCCAGACTAAATGATGAGGGAGGCAAAGGGGGCACTTAAACCCTTTTACATGATGTGAACCACTTATGAGATGTAGAACTGCCATGAAAATATCTCTAGCAGCATTCCTTGAGTCCCCATCACGTTCCTCCTTCATAACTGCAAAGGTGGGAGTATTCCCTTACTACAAGGATACAGTGCCCTTTGTATGGTCCAAAGGATGCAAAAATGTGGAGCAATGGGGCCATGGGGTTTCTGCTTTTTGTTTTTGGAGGGAGACAGGAAAGAAGGCACGGCATCCCCCTGGGAGCTTGGCTTCTTTGTCACTGCAGCTGTAGCTGCAACTTAAAAGTTGCTGTGCCATGAGGCAACATTCACACTGCTGCATCTTGGGAAGAAGGGAGCTTAATCATACAGCTCAGCTAAACCCTACTGTTTAGTCCTCTAAACTGTCCACTTCATCTTCCTCTGTGAAAACACTCACACAAATATAAAAATGTACACATTTTTCTTCTGATGTGAACTCCTAATGAGACAGCTCCAAGGGGCATGACTAACATGAAATAATAATGTCCCTGGGGGCTAAGGAAGCTCAGATGCATCTCCTGCCTCGCAGTACTTCAGCATTTTAATTGCCTTGTGCCACAGTGCTCCAGCACCCAAACTGTGAATCACTCCATTTGATGGTCTGGGCTATCGCAGATGCTAAGATCAATTTCCCTTGCTCATTCTTATCATTACATGCTCCTTTTTCAGTTGTGCTATTTCTTGAAACATACTTGGTCTTGGAATCCTCAGTCTGCATGTAGAAGAATATGTGATACTGATGTTTAGGGAGAAACTTCAACCTGTGTTTCACTGATCACATTTCTGTTGCTCTTCCTTATATCTTGTCTGTAATTATTTCTTAAAGGCTGGTTTCCTGGGAAGAAAGATAAGAACTTAAGATAACACATCTTTTGTTTCTGAAGAAAGAAAGAAAGAAAAAAAAAGTGCTTTTTTTTTTTTTTAATTTTATTTTTGAATCACAAATGTAAAAATGCTGGATGTAAGAAATACAGTAGTTGCAGAGTGCAGAGGGCTAATTCCAGCTCCCTATGCTTTATATCACATTGTTGATGTTATCTGTGTAGAATTACATTTCTAGCAACTGAACTATCAGCCATGAACTCTTTGATATGCTTTGCTCCCCATTTTTATTGCACAGTCTAAAATTTGGCACAGCCTGTTTTGTACATTTCCTTTTTATAATAATGCAAGTTTTCTGTTCTTAGGTCTTTATAAGGTTGTGGCAGATAAAACTCCATATATCAGCATTGAAGAAATTGCAAGAAAAGTTGCTATTGGGTCAACAAGATTTGGCCATCCATGCTTCTACAGCTCTGAGGATATAAAATTGGCAAACCTCACTATCAAACAAGGTGAGCAGATCAACTTCAACTCTGTGGAAGAGGTAAATGGAACAATGGCTGTCAACTGTGGTGTGGTCAGAAACAACCAGACTCATTCCTTTACTTTGCCCCTTTCACAAGAAGGAAAATTCTATGAATGCGAAGATGATCAAATATACACTCTGAAAGAGATTGCAGAATGGAAAATCCCTAGGTGCAGAAACCGGATTGTCAAACTTTCCAACACTTTACATACGTGGGACTCCTCTAATCCACTGCCAGATAACTTTGATGGCTGCTTGATTCTAACACCTGTCTATGAAGTGCAGGCAGTAATGAAATGTAAGTAGAGATTAAAGTCAATGATCTGTTTTATTTGTATAGCAGAGTACAATGAATCACACTTAAGTTGCTCAAAATAGGCAGAAAAAATTGAGTTTGGTTGAGAATTCCTTACCCATATTTGCCACTGATGCTGGTTTCAAGTTGCAGAAAGATAAAAATAATATTGCCATTTTTATTCCTTTATCAGATATTAATTCAGATAGTTTCCTTATTATTTTTTTCTGTTGACATTTTACTGTACACTACAATTAAATAATCTTTCAAATGGTTACATATTGCATAGTGAAAAGCAGAGCTTAGGAAATCAAATTCTCAGATTTTGTTTGTTTGTTTGTATCTCATGGAGAAGCCATGGCAAAGCCACTTGATCATTTATGGCCCTGGCTAGAGAAAGAAAAAATATATAGATGTATGTTTTATAGCACACTCAACTACAATTTAGGAACTGCACTGTGTTTTTGAGATTGAGGATTCTGCAGAATGCACACCATTATTACTTTACTCTATTGTGGAAAGAAATTTTGATAGAATATAAACGGATAATTTCTTAAACCTCTGGGTTTTAGGAAATAGGAAAGAATTAGAAATCCAATATCTTTAAGTCAATACTGTTCTAGTTGTTCCACTTAAAAGTGGCACTAAAAGTGTTAGGTTCTGTTCTTCCCAATGGTCTTAGTTTAAACCTGTTATTGAAATTATTTGTGGAAATAAAATTTGAAGGTATAAGTGCACAGTGAAATGTTCCTGAGTTACTGTGACTTGAATAGCTGAGCTATAGCAATGACCCATGTATGCTTGCATAGCATACCCTCTCTGAACTGAGGTTCCTACATAAGCAAAAAATCAGCTTAAACTAAAATGTTTGACCTTGCCTGAGGACAGCACCAAACACTTAGACAATTTCTGCAGTTCTTCGTGTTGATACACCCAACCTGTTAGAGTTTGGAGGACAGGAGCTTAGCTTTTGGGAAGGTTTTGCTGCCTGTTCCTTCTACTGGAAACATACCACTAAACTCCACAAAAATGGAATACTGAGAGAAATACATCACTCAGGAGGATAGTAAGCAGGAAAGTTTCACAGTGGAAGTTTCTCTGGGGAATGACATAAGTAAAGAGATAAAATACATGAGAAAGAAATAAAAGTGAGCAGAGACTGCTATCACAATAGTTGCTAAATGCTTTTCATGAGATATCCACGGTGCTTGCTATGTGGTTTAATGTGTGAGTTTGGAAAGTATATCTTCACAAGATAAAATATTTAGTTTTCTGCAGCTCTAGCTATATTCAGGGATCTTGCCTCTCTCCTCCAGCTGGATTCACTTAAGTGTATTACTGTGACCATTTAGATATGTATTCAGGATCAGTAAGAATTTAATGTTTCTAAAAAACTTCTAGAAGATTTAGAAATGTTTCGTATTCGGTTGTCTTCCAATCAGATATTCCAATGAGAGTTTTATTTGTAGATTTTATTTGTGTGCCTGTTTATGTTTCATAGTGTGCTCAACATTTAAGAAGCATTAAATATGCCCTAAGTAACTATTTAATACAAACCTCAAAAGTAGGTTTCATGGTACATGATTAACTACTTTCTTGTGGACGATGAAAAATGCATTTGCACCATTTTTAGAACTATAAATAGACATAAGATAAAGTATGAGAAATACTATCCACAATTAAATAAAAAGGATTCCTGATAAGAGGGATAGAAGATTACATTTTCACAGGCTGTGAGCAGGAATCCTCTGTATTTTTATTCATTCTTAATAATGAACAAATTTTTGTTTCTTGTACTCCCTGAGTTGCTCATTTTCTCTTTCATTTTCTCTAATTGTTCCTCCTTCATTGACTTTTCTTTGTGGTGGTCAGGATATTTGTCACCTGAGTGTTTTAATATGAGAAAAGTAGAGTGGGAGTAAACAAATCCTGAATCACTCTCATAGAAGTCTGTCACGTAAAATACGTCTGATACTAACTTTTAGGTATAAAATATTAGTATGTTCTGCTACAAGGAAGTGTGGGACCAGCATATACTATACATGCGTGCATGTCTATGCAGCGTAAGTCTTAATGAAGAGAGCCATTAAATAATATTTGCTTGTTAAATTTTACTACCTTGGTCAGCGATCTGTGGTACCACTGATCTGGAGCCAAATTCTTCAACAAACCTTAATTGCATAGTCAGTTTTGAGCTTGGAAATTTTACATCCAAAATTTTGCAAGTTCAGTTGTGATAAAAGTGTTGTTGTTCCCTGTCAGACTGTTAAAGACAATGGCTCAGTTCTGATAGTAAATAAAACCAGGTGCCTCAGAAAAAAATACAAGAGATCCACAGAGGACCATTATAGTGGAAATTTCCTCATTCAGTAATAGTAAACTTAGACTTTGTTATACAAGCGTTTTTCCCTTTTAAGAAAAGTCATATTATTTTGTAATAATTATTGATGCTTTCTTTATTCTTACAAATATAAAAAAAGTTATTTGTCCCAGATTCGCCATAACAACCTCTTACGTTAATGGGTTCAAACATTCTTTTTAATTAAAAGTGTTTCCCCACCCATTTGTTAGAAGAAAACACAAATTACTATGAAATAAAAGAATAGAAATACATCTTGTACTCAATTAAAAGTGTTTGGTAAGAGGAATAGATAATTAAAAACTTGGAGGTGCTGTAAGAAAGATAGCAAACTGGATTTTTCCTCTTCCTTTTTCTTAAACTTTGTATATTTGCATACATTATTTTCATGTTATCTCATTTCATTTCTCTCTTCCTTTCTGAGGTCTGCTGCATATCTGATAGCCATACATATCAAATTAAAACAGTTAGACTTTGACTGGCTCAATCAATTGTACAGGCATATATGGAGTTGCACACACTGGGAAGGTAATTTTTGTATCTGGCTAACATGATACGTATATTTTATTCCAATATCAGTTTGAAAACAAACAGACAAACAAAATGAATGTATTTCTTTTTGTTTTCAGTTCGGAAGGACATAGTTCATATCCTCTCTGATTTGGATGTTGAGGTCAAGGATATAACAGACTGTTACGATATTAGCTCTTTCCTTCAGCCACTGTCTTTGGAAGATGTATTTGAGAGAACAAGTAAGGAATTTCCCATGGTTGCTGAGGTAATGGAGGGCCCTTTAGGAAGACAGAAACCTTATAATTTATTGCATATAGGGAAAGAGATTGTCATCTACAAAAAGTACCAGGCTACAAGAGTCCTAGCCTCCGAGATCAGAAGTGACTCCCCCAAAAGACATTTTTTAATCCCTATGACCTACAAAGGAAAGTTCAAGAGAAGACCTCGGGAGTTTCCAACTGCCTATGACTTAGAGATAGCAAGAAGTGAAAGGGAACAGCTTCATGTCGTAGCAACTAAAGCTTTTGATTCTCCTCATACAGAGCTCTTTTCTGTTTCAGTTGGAGATCAATTTCTAGTTCAGCAACGTCAGACTAGTGAAGTTCTGTACGAGGGAAGAAAGAAAGTCATAGATGTTTTAGCTTGTGAACAAATACTAAGTGATACATATAAGGAAGTGCTCCTGCCTATGTATATGGAAGGTGGCTTTGTGGAAGTGATTCATGACAAGAAGCAGTACCAGCTTTCTGAGATTTGCAAAGAATTTCGTTTGCCTTTTAATGTCAAAGTGTCTGTGAGGGACCTTTCCATTAAGGAGGATGTCTTGGCTGCTGTACCTGGTCTGCAGCTTGAAGAAGAAATCACAGACTCTTATTTGCTGATCAGTAGTGCCAGCAGTCCAGTAGAGAGCTGGGAGATTCCTGTGTATCGCTTAAACATGTCAGTCCATTTGCTCAGCAAGGATGTCCAGGCAGTCTTACCTCCCATGACTAAGACAACAGTGGAAGAGATCAGCGAAGAGGAATACTATATGGTACGAAGATTTGAAAACCAAACCCTACATCCACCTCCCAGGCCACCCAAAAAGCCAGCAGCACTTGCACCAAAACCTGTTTCTGCAGTATCTAAGCAAGTTATATCTGATGTACTACAGGCTACAAAGGTAAGGTATTGCACCATGTCTATGTCTTTGAATCTCTTACAATCATAAGTCATTTTCTGTAGGTTCATAATCTCCATTTCCTTATAGTACTGTATACAGATGGCTCCCAGTTCCCTGTAATAGGCAAATTAGCCATTATAGACAACAATGGTTAAAATCTCCAGTGTGTGCTAATTGATCCGTGAAAAACAATGGAACCATGCCGACTCACAGCAGAAAGCTTGGCCTTATAATTTAGGACAGATAGTCCTTAATTGCACCAATGCAGAAGTGAAGGGAGAGACTTGAAGTGGGTATATTTAAATGTTTATTAAGGGGTAGCATATGTTTTCATGATATTTGTTAAGAGAATTTTACTCAGCTGGAAACAGCCAAATTAAATTCACAGAAAGTCAGGTTGTATAGATATTTTTGAGTGCATGTTTTTGCACATACCCAAGTGGCAAATAGATCTGGAATAAAAAGGGCAGCTTTTTTAGAATAACTTTTGATGTTAAGAAAGTTAAGTGCCCCTTCTAGGACAATTTTCTTAGTGATTAATCTAAGAAAATGCATTTGCTCATTAATTTTTATATTGAGTCTGGCTGAGATGGAGTTTATTTTCTTCACAGCAGCCTGTGAGATACTGTGTTTTGAATTTGTAACTAAAACAGCGTTGATAGCACACCAGTGTTTTGACTGTTGTTGAGCAGTATATGCACAGCATCAAGACCTTTTCTTTCCCAGTCTGTCCATCCAGCAAGGAAATGGAGCAGAGTGGTTGTTCTGGGAGGGTGGCCATAGTGCAGAAACTGGCAGGGCATCAGTCTGCTTGTGGGAGGTGCTGAGTGACGTCACTTGTTTTTCTTCCTCTTTCTTTCACTTATAAATTTATTTTTACATCTACTCATGAGTTTTCTCATTTTTTCTCTTCCCTGTCCTGATGTCAGAGATGGAGTGAGCAAACGGCTGGGTGAGTGCTCAGCTGCTTGTTGGGTTCAACCCATGACAGTTTTCTTGCATAAATTGAAAGAATTAAAGAAAGGCAGTTTGATGAACTTCAGTGAAAGAGTGTCCAGTAGGTCAGTTTCTCTGTCTCATGCAAATGCAAGTTTCCTGTGGAGGGAGACAGGCATACATTGGAAATGCTTTCAGGCATTGGCTGAGGCCGAGTAATGAGACGGCAGAGTGATTGTGCTGTGCTTTAAAAGTGATATAACTCATGACATTGTATTTGGGTGGAGGGTGGTGGTGGTGGTGCGGGGTAAGGTGGTGTTTTTTTTGTTTGTGGTGTTTTGTTTTTGTTTGTTTGTTTGTTTTTTAATGTTGCCATCAAACTAAGTTCCAACTCTAGCAGCCTTGAAAGGGGATATTTTATGAGTCCCCTTCCTTCCCTACTGGAAGTGTCCGTCCCATCATGCCAGTTCCAACACCCCATGCAGGTCCTCAGCTCCACAGAGGTCCTGGGAGGTAATTGCAACAGACTGTAGAAGAAGTGAAGGGGGTAGGGTGGGTCCCTCAGATAAGGGTAATATAGCAAAACGTTGCATACAGTGAAGCCTGTAGCAGCTTAAATAAGCCATTCTGCTAGACTAGGGAGGACTGATGAGAAGCTAGGCCCTGGGGCTAACAGGGCCTTCAACCTGGCACTGTCTTGTGGTACAGAGCTGGGGAGGGATTCCCTAACTGTTATGTTTTTGGTAGAGCTGTATGGTCAGGGGGACTCAGACTTCCTGCTGTGACTGGTGTCTCTGTGTAGGGAGCAACAGGTAGATGTTGGCTCTAGACTAGACTCATGCAGAAAATACTGTTTTCCTGAAGCAAGGAGAGAGCAGTAAGCACAAGGGAGGGATGGGCTGAGGTTCCTTTGCACATTCATTGAATGAGTGCAACCATAGACTGCAACTGTCCAAACAAAGAAGCACATTTAAGCAGACAGCTCCAGAGGACATATTTTGTCACATGCTTGTTATAAATAAGTCATAAATTGCAGTCAGAATGCTTTGAGTTATGCAGATTCATAAATCTTCCTCGAAAGACTAAATAAGTAGAGATTCCTTATTCATAAGATTAAACATCCTGAGTGTTAATGTAATAGGTTTAGAGTCGGAGAGAATGTGTTATCTGTTCTATCCCAAGCACAGCAAGTCCTCTGAGAGGACGTGGATCATAGCTGATAAGCTCTGCTTTGGCCTCTCTGCCAGCAACAGTGGTAGGGGAGACCGCATTTTCTTCTAAATATAACAGGGATGTCTGAGGGTTCAGAAAGTTGGAGATGGTGCCAAACTGATAAATGGCACACTTTGCATATTTTGTGACTCTGTGTAGACTTATTTGCATAAATAACAGACAAGTGTCCTAATGAGCTGAACTTAAGCCTGACAAGTGGCAGCATGGAATAAGCTTTAGTGATGCATGAATTGCCATGGCTCCTCTTGCAAGCAGCTCCCTGCTTGCCTGTGTGATGGAGGGTGGTGATTGGCTTCCTTGCTCACTGGCTGGGAAGCTCTGCTTGGCCTGGTGCTCCAAGATTAAATGCTGCTGCTGCATGAGTCCACAAAGGACCAAGATCTGGTTATTTTATGTCAATGCTGAAGGATGCTCTGCCAGGGAGGGGTCACCTCTAGCTATGGCTTCTGCTTTGATCACTTTTTAGCTCTTCCAGAAAGGTTGTGAGTTGTGGAGAAGCTCCAGATGTCTCTGCATGCTGTTCCCTGGCCTTGGTTACAGGAACACTAGGGCCATGAACAGGACTATACAGCCCACATTTCCCTGTGTGTCTTTGGTCATGTTAGTCACTGAATTGTTTGAAACTGGCAGCAAGTATGGACTGTGACCTCAGATGAGTGCACAAACTGCCTCAGCTTGAGTGCAAGGTGCAGTACTACAGAAACAGGTATGTCTGCACAGTACAGCAAAGTCCAGAGACATCAGATGAATTCTCAAATGTAATATAGCTGCATTAACCAAACCCTCTGCCCACTCTCTTCACAAGGCTAATTAAGTTGGCTCAGCTCCTGCTGATGCAGCTTTCAATTCCAGAGCCTGGGGATCCCTGCTCTCCCCTCTGCAAGGCACTGTAGACCTTGCTTTTCCCTCTCATCTCGTCATTTTATTTGGTTAAGAAACATCTAGCCCACATATGTTTGCTGTTTTGCATTAGTTGCTAATTGAATAAAGAAAAGAAACCCCCAGGAAAATTCATGCAAACTAAATAAATGAAATAAACAGCATGCACTGAACTACAGAACGAATCTGGTATTTAAGAATGATTAAACTCTAATAAACAATGCTATCTCTAGCCACCTCTACTCACAAACCCTACCAGCTTTCTACCACCAGTCAAGGATGGTGATGAAAAAATGATTGTACCCTTTGTTGAATGGCAAAACTTGGGATAAAGCACACAAAGGAAATCCACATTTCCTCACTTGAGCCATGTCCCCCAAGTAGATTTTATTATTATTACTCTTTTAATTGAAAAAATACATCTCACCAAATATGAGTGAATATTCATTCAAAAATGAATGTTAGTACTGGGGGAATGGTAATCAATTTGTGGAAAACAACAGTTTATTCCTGATGCTCTTCAAAGGCACTAAATGCACTTCCTAAGGAACAATAATAAATAAATAAGTAAAATCAGCATTTGGCTTCTGATTAACAATAAGAGAGGTTAGCTCCAACCAGGGCTATTTTCAGTGGTCTGCTTAGGCATGTATTTAGCCTAAGGAACATTAGTATCAGTGAAATACTCACAAGCTTCAAGCTGGGATTGCTGCTAAATACCTTTATGAATGTGGAACTGGAAAAGTCAGTCACAGGCAGTAATCTGCTCAGCTCTGTCAAGAAAGCTGAGAGAATTCCAGAAAGGGAAACTGGAATTTAATAAAATAGTAAGTATCAGGGCATGATAGTTAATCGTCATTCAATGCTAAGGTCCATTATCCTTCAAAAAGTCATTACAGTGTTACGATATCAGGAACTTTTTTGCTTTCTTGCTTTTTATTTCAAAATTAAAATGAAAGAAAAATTATCACTTCCATCTGGCTTTACAGTTCTACAAACTGAACTACCGAAATCTGCCATTAACATATTTATCGCATCTGTCTTCACAGCAAAATGAAGACTTATCTGGAATTAAATTGATAAGACATAAGCTGCATTTTTCAGCAAATGAGTTTTCCTGCAGTGCCTTCTTTCCTTCCTCCTAACTATTTCTTTTCTGCTTCCAGAGCATTTTTCATGGTTTTGGGGCCTTTATACAGCAGGTTTAATACAAATATTTCTTCTGTGCAGCAAATTACTAACCTTTTTAAATAAATACATATTAGGAAATGCATGCAGAAAAGCCAGAAAGGAGCAGATATGAACAGACTTCAGGAATTAATAATCATCTGGCACTAGAAATGAGGTAGGGAAATGTAGTTCATTAGTGGATGCAAAAATGCATGTGCAAGCATGAGGAGGGTTTCTCTCTGACAAGCGTAGTGCTGTGGCTCCTGAGGCTGCAGCAGTGCTTCCTCTTCCTCCATCTCTATGCCCACTGAAAAAAAGCTCTCCTCTCCTCGACCTTTGATCTGCAACCTTCGACCCTCTCTCTCCACATATCCCATGTAATTTCTCCATGTTACTTTCCAGTAGCTTTGTAAATCCCTCATAAATAGGATGGGAAGGCTGGAAGAACAGCCCTTAATGCTTATGACCAGCCCACCTTGTCATTGTGGATCAGTTCTTGAAATCTGTCAAAACCTCATCCCCACTGTGGCCTTGCCTGGTGAGTCAGGCTCCAAATCCTCCACACTCCCCCATGCCACAGATTCTCATTCTTCCAAGCACCACACAATGCGCTGCAGGGTTCTTCTCCTCCTAACACCCATCCTTTGACACATGCCTGATTTTCCCCAGACCTACGTGCCTTGAGTCCCCCTACACTGCATTTGTCAGTGCCCTTCAGCTCCCCCTAGATCTCTGTGTCCTTGGTTCCCCAAGGAAATGTCAAGCTTTCAGAGAAGCTTGTTTCTTCCAAAACATCCTCCTCCTTTTGCTCTTCAGTCCTGCAGCGAGCTGAAGCCAAGGCCGCAGCCATTGTCAGACAGGAGCTACAGGAACATCCTAAGTTACACATGGGTTTTCATCTCCTTCCCCAGCAGCACATGTTCCAAACCTTAGCAGAGCATTGATCTTCAGCCAGGTTTGTAGGAGTAAAACTGGAGTGGGCTGTAGGTGCTGACAAGTGTCAAGCCACTTTGTGCTTTCTTGTAGGCTGAAGAATCCCAGCTGAAGGACTTTGTATTGGTGACCTGTTCCAGAGACCATTATAGCTACGTCTATACATGAGGGACCATGACCATTTCCTGGCAACCCTTTGTGCATCTTGATACCACATTGGGCTGAGGCCTGCATGTGTGCCATCCCCTTTTGTGTCCCAGGTCTCTGTGAAAACTAGACCAGGCAATGATGGCTCTGATCTGGATGATGGAGGATTGGAACCACTGATAGACTTTGTATGAATCAGGAGGAAGGAGTTAAAGGTGTAGGAAACCCTGAAGACCCAGCTAAAAAAGGTCTGGAGTTTTTCCAATTTTCTCAGTATGAAGAACTGGTATTAAGATCCTTTTCTCTTTTAAATAATATGAAAAGCTTAAAATTTCCACAGAGAAGCATCAAGTCTGTAGTAGGCACTTACTGTAGATTGATGTTATTCTCAAAACCAAAATAAAATGGGGAAGATAGCAATGTGCCTGCCAGAAGGACAGGCAGTAGATAATTGCCTGAAAAACTAGCAGGGCAATCTGAGGTGTAAGTCTCATTGCAGAAAGCCATTACTGCTGCAGGAATTGCTGATACAGTACATGAAATTAAGGAAATACAGATGAACATTTGGATATGCTGACTGACGTAAATGCCAACTGGGTAAAAGCAAATTGCATAATTTAGAGCTAAAAGTGAATGTCTTGGAGAACAAAGAGATAAGAAATATCAAAATAAAAGGGATTCCTAGTTGAAAAATATATATATCAACCGCATAAAAATACGGCACCCTTGATAAGAAGGAAAATACTGGACAGTGTGTTTAAGCCAACAACCATTAACGTCAGTAGGAGCAGAATTGGCTGGAATGTTTTTTTTTCTCTCATGCAGAAAGCGAACAACATAAAATCGTATATTTGTATAATACAAAGTTGGACAAGAAAGTTTTTTTTTTTAAAAAAAAAAGTCTGTTACACTGCAGCAGAATAAATCTCCAAAAAAAATATAACTTGGGGGGATCTGAAATGCTTTTTCCAGCCCGGGTTCCTTGCCATCTGACTTCCAATGTCACTGTTATCCAGTCTGCACTGCCTTAATTTGCCCTTTTCTTCATAGCAAGAAGGTCAGAAAATCAAGCCTGCAGATAGCTGGCTGCTGAAGTGCCACTTATCACATGCCTGCTTAAACACATTCAGGGACTTTTCTGGGCTCTGAGGACCAACTGGCATAAAATGCCTGATGTCTCTGCTAGTAACTCTTTCAGTCTCCAGCTTTGGCTGCTTGCAAACTGCATTCTGGAGTGGGCCTTGGGGTGTTTGAATGCCCAGATTGTACCCAGGAGCAGTTTGAGAAATAGATTGTTGGCACAGGTTGAAGTGGAGCCCACGAATGCTTACAGGCACCAACCTGTTCAATCAGGCAGCATTGATGTAGCCCTGTTTGCTGCTTGGGCAGTGCAAGGGTCCTGAGCCTTACAGGGTGACTGATGAGGTTTGAAATAAGAAGGACCAGAGTCCAGTTTCTGAAAACTTCATTCTCTACTGGGCATGCACAGGCACTTACTGCGGAGTAGCACAAATGAGACAGTGTTGAGCAGTTTAACAGTCAGCCATGGGAACTTCTGTTAAAATAATTATTCTCTGGATGCTTTACTTGAGGATAAGGATAACCCAGTAAGAGAGCAATATGCTCGAGTGACATGCAGGGGCAAATATGCAGGTTCCCAATCTGTTAGCAGCCTCTTTTTTTTTTTTTTTTAAAAAAAAAAAGAAAATATGTACATCAAGGATGTACATCAGAGTCACTGCACTGTTGAATACAGTCAGTGTAAAAGAAAGTACTGACATTTCCCATTCACATTATGCTTTTCTTCATGAAATTCAGGCTTTTTCAGTACTGTCATAGCCAGACATCCCAGAACTGGAAGTATCCCTACAGGTTGGGATTATGCTTTGAAATACATTGCCCTATGAAATGAAATGAGAAACTTGCTGTCAGTGTGACAGCAGGGTCAAAGCCCAAAGTATCTGTAGGCATGACTCACATTTTCCAGAGTTCTCACAATGAGGAATTCAACGATTATGAGGAAATGGAGAATGCCAGGGAGAGACTCATCAAATCCATTAAAACCTGGAAAGACAATCCCAGCTCTGGGCTTTTTGAATATGTTAGTACATAGACAATATTAGAAATAGAATGATAATAAAATTAATAGTGAGGCTTATCAATTACTATAGGAGAGTTTATAAAGGCTGAAAATCATGTGTTCAATGACTGTACTGAGAAAATGAATTTCTTTTCTCTGTGGATGGAGATGTACAATTTAGACAGAACGTTGTCAAAGTATTTAACATCATTATTCTGTTGTTCTATCCTAAGACATTAAATAATTTTACTGGTAAATATTTTAAATGGCAATATCTTGCAAAACTGTGGTTCAAATTTTCCTCCCATTAGATCTTTTATATATATATATATGTGTGTGTGTACATAGCAACAGGGGGTTCGAGGAGGCACAAGTCATTTTGTAGTTATAGCTATTGTCATTCCAGTGGTGCCACTGAAAAATCAGAGCATGGCTCTCAGGCTTACAGTGGCTGTAGACAGTAGCTTGTATCAGTGATTCACTTGAAAGAGCATGATGAGTCTTATCAGAATATCACTTGGCAGGAAACACTGCAGGGGAAAAAAAAAAAGCCTCTTTGTTAGTTTGTGGCGTGCCATGCACTACCCTGATGGGCAGCACTGTGGCTAAAGAATGCTTAGAGTATAGAACATTGGAGTCCAGATTAGCTCCAAAAGACCAGCAATGACACTATCTGACATGAAGAGGTTGAAATCTGATACATAAAGCAGAATAAAGCTTCTCCCATATCATCTTTTTATTATTATTATATCATATACAGATATATTATATAATTATAATAATAATATTCTATATGTGAAATTAAGAATTGTATCTAGAGGTACTTTTACCGATCCACCTGTTTTACATAAGAAGTGGTATGTTCTTGTTCTGCAGTATGAACAAGGAAAAGAGTAGCTGAGTTTGCTTATGAAGTGATCTCATTTGAAGGAAGATGTTCCAAGCAGTTGAACAGCAGCTCTACAAGAAAATTCTGGCCATGTGAGGAGTGGGGTTGGCAGAAGCTCCTCAGGTCTGGGTTACATTACTTTGTCTTTTAGATGCCCCTTCTGTGACAGGAGGCAAATCGCATAACTATCATTGCCTCAAGATACATGAAGGAACTGCCATGTGTGAAGCGAGGGTGTGGATTTCCAGCTCATTAGTTACTCTATATGGATACTTAAATCTCAGGTAAATGCAAGATACATTCCCTCCCTCCTGTAAGGGTCAGAGCTACCTCACATTTACTCTGGAGCCTTAACCACCCAGACAGTTGCCATGGAGTAGTTAATGAGCTGTAAATCCACACTCATTTACTTTGTAGCAACTTGTTCATGTAGCTGTCTTCTCTATGAAATGGGACATAACGCTTCATTTTCCCATTTTCTGGGGTGTTTTATAGAGACAGGCATCATTTATGCGTATATATATATATAAAGCTTTTTCATTTTCCTTTTTTTTTTTATTCATTGGCTACCACAAAAGGACCTCAGTAACAACAGAAAAATAGTGACAATGAAATACCCAGACATGTTTTAACCTTACTTAAAAGTTTTCAACTGAAAGTTAATTTACTGAACAGGTGCAAAATGAAACTGGCTGTCTCTAGGACAGCTTAATTCTGAAGTGTGGATATTTGAAAGAGGAAGAAACAAGAAAGAAGAGAGGTGTGAACTTGTCCCATATAACTTTGCAAGGTGTTAACCTTGAAGCTCACTAGCACATTTTAAGCTTGATCTTCTGTTAACCACTTCAAAGTTTATTCTTGTGGTAGACATGAGCCTTTGTGCTTCCCTGTTTGCACCTTCTGTTGCATCTCTAGCATCTTAAGCCATGTCTTCACCTGGTGGCTTACAGAATGTAGCAGTGAGTTTTAGAGACGTGAAAGGTTATGGATAGAAATTGAGACACTTCTCAGAATGCCTCCTTAAATTTCCCCAGTCTGTAGGACTTTGACAGATGATAGCATTAAACTAAAAGTTGCATGTTAAAGGTTAGTTTGTGTAAGCATACAAGGTGTCAGCAAAGAAAGAAAATGAGGAAAGAGATTGCTACAGTGTGGGTTATATATGTATTTTTTATTGATGGATCATATTTGGATAAAAAGTAGTGGAACATAACTGATGATGTATAAATGAATGCTGACCCAAAAGGCCATTTTTCCAAGTCAACCCTCACACATAGCTTTTACAGCCAAATCATTTATACTGCCTGTAGTGATGGAGCAGCACCCCCATTAGGATGGAAGAGAGGATTAAGGAAGTATGCTAGGAATGTGAAATTGAGAACTAGTTAAACAAAAATGGGATATCCAATTATCTTCTATCAAATTGTGAAATGGGATGGGAAGGCAGAATTTATATAGGATGGAGAGAATTGCATTTTCGTTACACGATTTTTTTTTTTTTGAGGATTTTTCTTTCTAAGTATGACACTTTGTCCGTGTGAATATCCTAATTTATAACTATCCTGACCTCATTGTTTCTCACATAAAAAGCGTTATAAATGAAGTTTCAACTCAATCTGAATTTAGTAATATTTATAAAAGGAATATTTATAAAAGGTATAAAAGGCAAGTAAACAGCGCTGGGTGTGCAGGGAGTCTATGCTGCGCCAACACGCACACACGAACATAAAACATTCTAAATATACAGAACATTGCTTTTACATACTAAACCCGAGTATTCCTACACAATCAGAAAAGGTAACAAACAATCCTTTAAGTTCCATGACTTAACAGTCTCCATTTTCCATTCCTTTTGAACAATATGTCTTGCTTTAAGTTGTCAAGCAACTCGGTCTTTGGGCCTTATGTATCCCGTTCTTCCCGAATCGAAGAAAAACATATCCGTCTCCTTTTCGAGGCCAATAGAGTCTGGATCAAAAGGTACGTCCAGGTCAACAGGGGGCGTAACAGCAAAAGCCTTCGATGGCTGTAGCGGTGGGGGTCCGGTGGTGTAGTAGAAGGATGGGCGGACCAGTTCCCTCACTGTCTGGCAAACTACACGTTTCTGACTGTGGTCCCACATGGCTCTTTAAGGCCTCAGAGACTGCTAGCCAGGTGCTGAGCAATCCCACTGCCACCTTGTCGTTTTTATTTGCAGAGTCCCACACCTTGACCTCAATTTGGTCCCATAAACTGTCTGATTGTTAATGAAGAGAATAAGCTGCAAGGTTACCAGGACAGTCTTTGTTTCCAAGGATGTATGATTCCCTATAATGGGCAGCTGCTTACCAGCGAGAGGCAGTTGTGTGCACGGGTCTGTTTCTCTCAGCTTGAGCTGCTTTCCAGCTCCGGTGCGCCTATTTCCAGCGACTTTCTGTACGAGCTTCTCTGAGCAGTTTGCTGAATTTGACCGAACCCATCTTCATGAGGCGATCAATGTGCCTGTTCCCGTCCTGGTCTCCGTTCTGCTAGCCTGTTCCTTTTCATTCCTTCTTTCTGCTTCTTTATTGATGACATAACTTCATCGTGTTGCTTTTTTTTTTTTTTTTTTTTTTTTATCTTGAGGGCAGGCTCCCCTCTTCTCTCCACAGCAGTTCTTTTCAAAACAACTTTTCATTGGTCAAACAACTTTGAATATAACAACAACAGCAAACACCCAGAAACTTCCCTGCCTTAACGGCTGGAGAACAAGCAACCCGAGACTGCATGGAGTCTCCTGAATCACCCTTCTTTGTTCCTTCTAAACTCTTTTATATTCCTGATGGCCTCATCGTTAAGAGTCTAATGCTATCATTAACCACGGGGCTTTCCGACCCCCATGGCCACACTCCCAAATCTCCCCCTTGTTTATTAATATCAACCATTTTCTTGACACGAATTACCACTCCATATGTAGCAAAAGGAAAAGTAGTGTACAGAAAAAATAAAATCTGCTTAAACGACATAAAATGATTTAAAATGCTTACACACACTGTAGTGAGCATGAAATGTCTGCTTTTTATCTGCAGCTCTGAGCCTCACTGAATAGAGAAGGACCAGAGTGGTTTTGATTTGTCTCTTAGTTGTACTCCGTACAGTCAGTCAACATCTGACCTTATGGACACCCAGGCCACAAGCCTCTAACACTGCTGATGTTCCTGCTCTGCTGTCATGGTTCAGGCAGTAAGAAAATGGATGCAAAATACAAAAGCTAGGAGGAAAACAGAAGCTAACTCCTTAAACAGCAGGCTTAGGTTTTGCATAATGCTTATTGTTAGTGTTCATCTTCAAAAAACACGGAGATAAAATCCTCTCATGAAATATTGAAACCCCTTCTGCCCCATGTGAACATTTGAATGTGAGAGACTTCCTTCTACCCTCCAAAATGGAAAGTAAATCTTCTTATAAATGTTAGAAGTTATTGAATAATAATATGGCAGTGGCCTGATGCTGCTATTGTTGAACCTAAATGAAGAACCTTATTAATCATGGATTTGACAGCTCATTCAGTTATAATGATGTTTTCTGTCAATCTAAGTTCTCATTATAATTGGATCTTACTTAGAAAAGAAGATGCTCCATTGACTGCTCAGATGCAGGAAAATACAGGTTCGCAAATGAAAATATCATTCTGAATTCTATTTCCAGGGAGCCTGCTTATGCATGTACAAGTTGGATAACATTTTAATCCTTGCTGTGTGTCACATTTGGTCGTTACTGTAATAAGGTTCTCTCACTGAGGTACCAGCTCCAGAGTCAAGACAGTGAAAGTGAAAGCAAGATAAGAAAATGAAACCTTTTCTGGGGGTTGCTGGCATATCATCACTAAAACTCAGTTGCAAAGAATTAACTGAAATAGATGGCTTGAAGTGTGCTAGGCTGTGAATTTACATTTAATTTGTTTTTCTTTAATTTGTTGCTTTTTTGTGGACACTCAGTATGCAGAAAGTATTAAATATTTTACATGGTATTGAGAAAGGATTAAGTTGCCTCAAACCATGGCAGTTTAATGTTCTATAGGAATATTTACAAAGAGTTCATGGCAAGAAACTATATGCTCCTACTCTCACTATCTTTATAAGTACAACCTTTATAAACAAGGCCAAAGACAGAAAAAATAGTTGAGAAATTTTAAAGACAAACAAATATTCAAGCTGAAACTGAAAACACTTTGGAAAGCACCTCAAATAAGTGTAATTTAGAAAAGATTCAGTTGGCAAAATATGTAAATTGCATGTTGGAGGCCCCTATTCCATGGGTGTAAAAGAGGGAGGTGGCTTATTTCCATGGAGGCCACAGTTCATTAAGGACGCATAGTGTAACTTAGACCAAATTTAAAAAATAAACTTCTCTGGGATGGCTGAAATGATAATTCCCAGAAAGTGTTCTCGTTTACTAATGTACCATTGTGGTTACAATTAACAGAAACTTAAAGTAGCACTTCAAAGCATAGTAAAAAGCTAGCAAACAAGGAGGTACAATTTTTTTTTTCCACTGTCTTGTAGGATGAGTTGCAAACAATATTCTGATGTTATTGGGCCTGTGTAAAGATCAGAAAATTGTTGTGAACCAGGAAAGAAATTTGTTGTTTATGGATATGATTGGAAACATCACTACAGGAACATCACTATAGGGGGGCTTGAAGATGTAGTTTTGATGTAACTGATTCCAAGAAAAAAATATAATTCAGAAAAAAAAAAAAATATCAATCTGCTTCAATAGAAAGTAAAGAGGGGCAAAAGAACTGATGAGAAGCTGGCACAGCTGGTGTAAAGTCTGGCAAGTCTTTATGAGGTTCTCATTTTGGGCAGGCATGTGTCTGATAGGTTAACTAATAGAGAGAAGCCTGGCAACTCCATCAGCCAGTTCCCGCAGGACCCTAGGATGCATGTCACCAGGCCCCCTAGACCTGTACCTCTTCAGTTCCATCAGGTAGTCTTGAACCTGCTCTTTGTTTATAGTGTGAGGGACTTTTTTCCCCCACCCCTCATCTACAGATTCAGGGAAATTAGAGATGTGGGAAGCCTGACTTGCAGTGAAGACTGAGGCAAAGAAGCTGTTGAGTACCTCAGCCTTCTCCATGTCTGTTGTTACTAGTTTTTCCTTCTAATTTATTAGAGGGGGTATACTCTCCTTGGTCTTTCTTTTCTGGCCAATGTACCTATAGAATCCCTTCTTATTATTTTTTTTTTTGCATCTCTTGACAAGCTCAGTTCCATCTGTGCCTTGGCTTTCCTGATCCCATCCCTGCATATCCAGATGGCATCCCTGTACTCTGCCCAGGCCACATGTACCTGCTTCCAGTGCCCCTGCATTTCCTTCTCATGCCCCAGTTTGCCCAGCAGGTCCTTGCACAGCCATCCTGATTTCCTGCCATCCTTGCTCACTTTCTTACACAGGGAGATGGAGAATTATGGTGCTCTAAGAAAAGGATCCTTAAAGAGTTGCCAGCTCTGGTCAGTTCTTCTGTCTCTAAGGTCAGTGTCCCTGGGGATCTCATCCATTAACTCTTTAAACAGATGAAAATTCTCTCTTCTGTGGGGTCATGACTTTGCTCTTTGCCAAGCCCATATTTCTCAAGATCACAAACTCAACCAAAGCACGGTCACTGCAGCCCAGACTGCCTCCAATTGTAACCTCTTTAATGAGTTTGTCCACACTGGTGAGCAGGAGGTCCAGTAACACTTCTCATATGGTTGGTTGTCAATACCTGGACCAGGAATTTATCCTTGATGCACTCCAGGGGTCTCCTGGATTACTTACGGCCTGCTGTGTTTTTTTCCCAGTGGACATCCGGGTGGTTGAAATCCCCCAATAGGATGAGAGCGTGTGAGAATGATGATTCTTGTAACTGAAGCAAGGCCTTGTCTACAGGCTTCCCTTGATCAGATGGTCTGTAGTAGACCCGAACCACAAGGTGTTCTTTATTGGTCTGGTCCTTTATTGGTCTTTTACCCACAAGCTCAATCTATTTGTGGCTGTTTCTGAGAGGCAGCTCTTTGCAACCTATACATTTCTTAACATAGAAGGCAACGCACCCACTCTTCCTTCCATGACCTTTGAAAATCTTGTAGCCCTCAACTTCAGTTTTCCAGCTTTGTGATTCATCCCACCAGATTTCTGTGATAACAATTAGGTCATAGTTTTCTACGTGCACCAACTTTTTCTGCTTGTTTACCATGCTGCATTCATTTGTGTAGAACGCACTTCAGCTGGGCTATCAGCTGCATCAAATTTTAAGAGGAGCCCACCCTAATTCCTCTGGGACAATTCACAGGTATTTTCCTGTTGCTGTCTGAAGTGCCTCCTGGTTCTTCTCTGTCACTTCCCTTCCCCCAGTGAATCTAGTTTAAAGCCCTGCTGATGAGTCCAGCCAGTTTGTTTCCCAAACACCAATCTGTTGCCCAACCTGTTCAGGTGCAACCCATCTGATGTCAACATGCCTGCTCTCTTAAAGGTACATCTGAGATCACAGAACCCAAAACCCTGTGTATGGAACCAGCCACACAGACAGTTACTCATCTGATCCATTCTTCTCCTTCTTCTTGGGTCCCACTCTCCAGCTGGAAGGATAGAGGAAAACAGTACTTGCGCTCCCGTTCACTTCAACATCTTTCTGAGGGATATCTACAGTCCCGTTAGATACTTTAGAGTCTGTTCATTGCAGCCTCTTTTGACCCTACAAGAAAGAGCTGGAATTGGTAGTAGTACTCTGGCTTTACCAGGCTTGGTAGTCTCTTTGTGACATCATAAATGCAGGCCCCAACAGGCAGCAAACCTCTCTAGGGAATTTGTCTGGATAACAAATAGGTGCTTCAGTGCCTCTCATTGAGGAATCTGCAATTGTTAACGCCCTTCACACTTTTATTGGTGGCACAGGTTCTAATACAGGTGGTTGGTTGGTCCAACTACATATAGTTGACCTTTCCTAGGTCTTGACTCATGCACTCCTTTTTTTTTTTTTTTTTTTTTTTTTTTTTTTTCTAGGCCCAGGGTATCATATCTGTTGCATAGGGGCACTTTGGGGGCAAGGGGAAGACTCTTCCTTTGGCTCCAAGAAGAGACAAGGGTCCGGTCTCCATTGTCTTGTGAGTCAGTCAAGCCCATCAGCTCAAGGTTGGAACCTGGCTTGCCTTCCTATTGACAGGACTTAAGGCAGGGCTGTTGCTCAGCCCATGTCAGTGCACAATATTATGTACCAATCCCTTGCTCAGAATCCTGGATACTACACTGACTGGTGAACTCCTTTTGCAACATCATGACTTGATCAAAATGTTCATCCATCTGGGCACACTTGCACTCACAACATCCATCTCTGTCTTCGGGCCCTAGGGGGACTTCCAGATTCAGGATTTCCTTGCAACTGAGGGTCTGGGCAGCTTGTCCAGTCCTTGGGAGGTCTTTTTGGGTGTAGACTTCTGCCTGGGGAGGTTGTGGCCCCTCCATTCAGTACAGCTCATTACTATATTTTACTTGTGTTTGTGCCAAGCAGAGGTAACTTAGAATTTATGGAGACTGCAGTGCCTGAGGGAAGTAAGGACAAGGCTAAGAGTGGAAGTGCTGCAAATGTGAACAAGAATAAAGTTCCAGCAGAATTAGGAAAGTGCTTTTTGCTGTTGTTGTGCATTTGTTTACAAAGTTTTGTGCATGAATAGCTGACTGATGTTTCATCTCTAAATACATAAAGTCAAGATTTGTTTTGTGGGAAAAGTTAATATCAGGGTATTTCTTGTGTTGATGAAGTGCCAAGGTCATCCAGTCATAGACCAGAAGCTTTTATATAACTCTGCAATCACTCAAGTAGCATAAATTTGTAGAGGTAATCCAATGGTTTCTAAAATGCCTGTTAGCATAAAGCAAAAAACAAAAAACCAATAACATTTGCCATGGAACTATGTAATTCATATGGTGGAATAGTATTTCAAATAATACTTTTTACAATGTATAACCTGGCCAGCAGCTGTTGAATACATAAAATTAAAATTTATATTCATGGGATGTCTGTGAAAAGGTCAAGTAGGAGACATTTTAATCTATGCTTTCATTTTGTAGCTATATGTTAGTAGTAATAAATCAAAGCAGCTTTCAAAAAGAAAAACAATAACAGTAGTATATAACTTTAAAAATTATATGGACAACAGATTAAACTAGTTTGTCTTTCCTGAGCACCTAAACAGATTTTATTTATTTATTTATTTTTTGGTTATGATTTCTTATATAATTACAAAATGAGATTTGATACCTGATGACATAAATCGAATATGCAAACAACTTGAAATTAGTGGAACTTTTCAGATAATTTCAAAAGACACATCACTAGGAATATTTTTTCTTGACTTTTTCAAATATTAATACAATTTTCTACCTGATGGCAGGTACAGCACAGTGACATTCTGCTATACTCATTTATTGATCTCAAAAATCCTTTAAAAGTGTTTTATATATTCAGAAGTGCTTATATATTGTATGCACCCTTAACCAAAATGTCATGCGTAGGGTTTTTTTTTTCAACATGTAAATGTAACCACAACGAAACCTCTACTCCAGTATGAAAACACCTGTCAGAAGGTTTGGTTTTTCTAGTTGACACAGTTCATTAGGCCGTGCCAAACTGTTTCCGTTCTGAAACCCATACTACGAGCATCCTTTTGACTGCTTTGCTGTTCTTGTAGCTGCTCAGCTGTGACTGTATCTTGACGCCTATGTTCTGTTTTAGTCTGTCCATGCTTGGATAGATGGACCTCCTGGGATACATGCAGACTTGGTTTAAACAAATACAGCTCCATTTGTTTTAATGGAATTGAAAGTTTTTCCAAGAAGTGTGAATTCAGAAGATTTATTTATTTATTTATTTATTTATTTTAGAGAGGAAGATGGCATGCATGTTTCTTCAGTGCTGGGCCAGCATGTTGCAGTGACTGATGGGCTGGGACAGCTCCACTGCAGACAAAGGCACCATTTCTGAGGTGGCCATGCGTGTGCTACATTTGTAAGCTCCCATTATGTCCTGTACTGTCAGCAGTGCCTAGAGAGCTAAGTAGCCACTTTGTGGTTAGCTGAATCACCTCTTAACTGTATTAATGAAGTTTCCTGCCTGTAGTCAAAGCAAGAACATGTGGAGCATGTAGATTGGTACTTGTAGTTATTTACTTTTGTGTGCCTTTATCTGGAGTGAACTCTGCCCATGTTGCAGTATGTAATCCTATGAATCTATCTTTTTTTTTTTTTTTTTTTTTTTTTTTTTTTTTTTTTTCCATGACAGAGCTGTGATTTGTGCCTTTGTTTAGAGAAAGGGTTGCCATGTTACAATCACTGATACTCATGAGGCCTGAAACCAGTCCAAGCGAAGCCCCAAGGCCATGGCTCTGTGACTTGGCCACTGCAGGGCTATATGGCTGCAAGGTCTGAGGGATGAGCTGAACCCCTGGTTCAGGAGTTAGAGCTTCAGCAGGGGAAGTTGAGGCTTAGTTGTCCATGTGTCCTCCTGGAGCCTGTGACACACCATCTGTTGTGGGAAAATCACATTCTTGGAGGATTATTTCCACACTTATCACAGAATCACAGAATCACAGAATTTCTAGGTTGGAAGAACTGCTCTAGGAACTTGCCTTTTTCATTCTTCCAGGTATGTGGCATGTGTCTTAGTGTCTCAGTCTTGTTCAGGAGTCTCATGGGGTCTGGAAGTTTGCATATCAAGGATGAAGTTCATTTCTGCAAGGAATCAAGAATAAACACTATTTAATTTGCATGTAGGTCCTCAGAACAAAGGTCTGAGGATTCATGCTCTCCTGCTGTGCATATAGCATTCTTATTTAAGTGAAAAAATGATCAACAAAAATGTAGATGTAGCAGAATTCCATAGTAGGGCTGGGAAAATTTTGATTTTTTCAGATTTGTTTTTCTTACATAAAAATAAATATTGTCATGATAATTTAAATTCTTGAAGAGTGCCCTTTTTCTCTGCAAATGTGCCCACACAAAATGAATTAGAAAAGATGAAAGGTGTTTATTTTGACAGTTCAGCCTTATAGGATGTCTTGTGTTTTTCTTACAACAAGAAGTATAACACGGATTTCTGAAACCTTAATCTTCACTCCTGTTGAAGAAGTAAAGTAGCAGTTTGAGTTAATAAAAAAAAAAAAAAAAAAAAAAAAAAAAAGACCTCTAGTAAGCTTTTAATACATTTGTTGTGACAAGGAAGACTTTAATTACATAAATTTAAATATGAAAAAAAACATTTACATTGGAAGAAACGTTTATGGTTTGTACTTCTCTCATGAATTTTGATTCCTGTAAGCAGAAAGTTTGCACACATCTCTCCTCTCCTCTCCTCTCCTCTCCTCTCCTCTCCTCTCCTCTCCTCTCCTCTCCTCTCCTCTCCTCTCCTCTCCTCTCCTCTCCTCTCCTCTCCTCTCCTCTCCTCTCCTCTCCTCTCCTCTCCTCTCCTCTCCTCTCCTCTCCTCTCCTCTCCCTCTCTTCCTCACTGGATATTGCCAAATACAGCACCACAGAAATAAAAAAAAAGTTGGACATATTTATTTTTCTTTTTCAATATTATACATCCATTTAATTCATGCTCATTACACAAATAACTTACTGTACAGAATTGCTGTCCTAGATAATTTTCAATGGTAGATAAAACAAATCATTAACAAAATATTTTTATACTGAAATTCTCATTTTTTCTTCAGTATTTAATAAATGTGTCCCCAGCTTCTAGTCACTCAGGTTCCATATTTTCATTAACATGTGCAATAAAACATATCTATTTATTTTGCATGGTGCTTTCTGATCTGTATTTTATTAATTTTTCTCATATCTGGAAGATTTATATGAATAGATTTAATTTACAGATAAATATGATTTATAAAACACCACACCATATTGGTAACCCTCACTTAAAACCTACTAAGTTATGTGTTGTTTTTTTTTTTAATCAATTTACCTGAAATGGTCATATCTTATATACTCAGATAACCTTGTATAAGACTCTATTAAACCTGATAGGATTATTTGCTGATATTCCACCAGTAAGAGAACATTTGTACACCTAACATTGCATTTCATTTAAAAGCTTGCTCAGTTAAGGAAAGATGCTATCTCTACTGTTTTAAACAGAACTTTTGTGGAGAAAGAAACTAAGCCCAGAAAAAGCACATTTTTCATATTAGAATTTGATTCACTTCTGTCTAGTCAAATAAGAAATGCAATATTCATCTGTCAAAAAGTTTTTTATCCACTTAGCCTTTGTTTTACACTTTACAATAAATGGGGTGATATATAATCCCCATTAATGAATTGATCAGCCTGGGAAAACATCACTGTCATTCAACTTGCAGAACATGACTGATGACTAAACAGTTCCTGATAAAGCATATTCAATACAAGTCCAAAGAAGGAAGTATTTGGTAGTGCTTCTGTTCAGAACACTATTTAATCTCTTACTGCTGCAAATATTTTTCTCTTTAAATAACTAAACATATATTTTAAATAAATATAAATAAATATTTTAAATTTATGTTGTAAAACATATTTTAAAACATATATTTTTAGAATTCTTCTTGCTTTTCTGATTTGCATCTTGTAGGTCCACTTGGATATATTTTTTGATAAGAAGAAACACATCAGTGATATTTAAAATAAGAGAAATTGGCAGTGATAAAATGGGAGCATAGTTGTTGGCTTCCCAATATTCACAAGGAACATTTCAGAAATGAACTGTCTTGATGCATGTCAGCAGGTAGAAGTACCATTACTGAACACCTCCTGAGAAAAAGAAAAAAAATACAGCAATATGGTATGACCTTTGAAGGACTATCAATGTATCACTGAAAGATGAATTGACCAGTTGTAGTCCTTCTGTTTGATGAAATCATAACCAGTTGCAATAAATTACAAATGCCTTGGCTCCAAGGCAAGCCTGAATGCAGACATGTCATTGAGTCCTGTGATCATGATGGGTAACATGTTGGATACTTTTCTTCACTAAACTGAATTAAAAGCATGATTCCTTTTGGCTGTAATTTGTATACTTTTTTTTTTTTTTTTTTAAAAAAAAGACATTAATTCCATTACAGCAAAAATTAACATTTTACCTTTCTTTCATGACTGATATCCCATCAGGCAGGAGATTACATTTCATTTGTGGATACTAACTATTAACAGCACAGACCAGTGATGTGAGGAGTGTGCTCATGCCTTCTCTACTGCTTGTTACTTCTCTTTAGAAAGATTTATATTCTCTAGCAAATTACCTGACAGCTCAGAGAATACAATGGCTCTGACAATAATTAACACACCAGGATTTTTTGCTTGTTTGTTTTAAATGTGAGCATATTTAATTTTTATGACCATTTATCCTAATGATGTCCGTGGCCTTTAAAGGAAAAGTTTCAGGTGCTTTACATAAACAACAGAAAAGCCTTGGTTATAGAATCCCCTTGTTCTACAAGTCTCATGCTTGTTTTACCTCTTTTTGCAAGCTGCAAGGTCTGTTCCTATGGCTTTTAAAATCTATATGTGGATTCATCTCTACAAATCTACAGATGTTCAGAGCTACAAATGTTGAAAAATCATTGACTCACTATAAATGCCCAGAGGATTAATAATTTAAATAAAAACTGTCAGGACTGGGGTAGTGTTTTACAGTCAACAAATGCCTTTTCCCCATACTATTTGCAGTCAAAAAATGTCTCTTCCCAATACCATTCCCCTTCTGGTGCATGCTGGCATAAATAATTCCTCCACTGTTAGTGGAGCTATGCTAATTTATACCCGCAGAGGACTTGGTCTCAAAAGTCTAATTTAGATGACAACGCTGAAGTGCAGGGACTTGCCATTTTTATTTGTATGTAAAGTACCAGGCACTCAAGTAGTGGTGTGTCATTAAATTATTTCTAGAAAATAAATTGCCGTTTGGAAGGCTTGCTCTTGGGTAAAATTATATCTTTTTGTATGACTTAAGACAGATGCAATGAGTTAATTTAAACAGCTCCTCTTCACTTCCCTAATTTTGTTCTCTCTCCTATCTCCCATCTCTCCTCTGTCGAGCATGCCTTCTTCTTTATATCTGACTGAAATAAATACATCCTTGCATGGTAGCTCAAGTACTTCATTGCAATGTTCCCTCTGTTCTGAAGGGCCTTGGTAAAAAATAAGGTAGTAGGGCATAAAAGTGGTTGATGTCAGTTATAGCTCCTGGGGCAGCTAAAAGTTGCATGATAAGAAGATTTCTCAGCTGTAAGTTTTCTGCTGCACAACACATAATTTTGTCCTAGGTCTGTTGACTGAATAGTAAGAGATTTGACAACAGTCTCACCTGCACACTGGACATATAGCTGTTAATGGGGCCCTTCATTTCTGAGGAGCCAAGCAATTACACCAGGTGAAGTACTTCTCCTTTTCAGGTCTCATGTTGGTAATTTCATAAAGGCTGTGTTCTGTTTTCTGCAGTCCATTCTCCTCAGCATTAATTGCTGGTGTATTTGTCTTAGCTGTGTCTGAGTCTTGTTTCCATGTAACCCTGGTCTAGCTATGATGCTGCTATTCTTGCATATTAGCTTATACTTCTGACAAAATTAATTTGAAGTCAGGAAAACAGACATGTAACTATGTAAATGCTGCTTAACATGTGTCAGGGCTGTCTAGCTCACAAGCAGTGAAGAGATGTGATCCTCGCTGAGAGCTTGCCATCTGAAAAAAAGAATAGGCAGAAAGAAAGGTAGCAAAGTTAAGGCTAGCGTTATAGATGATGTAACTGAAATAGAAAGCTTATTTGTCCTATGAAGACATTATGGGCAGTGGGGCAAGCTATGAACTGATCATATTGCTTACCAGTATTTGATTCTGTGCCTGTCATTTAATCTTGGTGTTCATCCATACTTACCTGCCATAGCCCAGTGGAATGCAGTGTACTGCAATTTGTTTTCTATTTTGTGTAAGTGAGGTCCCTGTGGTGTTTCAGATAACACTGTGAAATGCTCAGTAATTATTGTCATGGTGACCGGAATATACAGTGAACCTTCAAAAAAAAAAACACAACAGTTTGTTCTTGAGGAATCAGTTTTAAGTTTTCTTAGAGTTGCTAATATAGGTTTTCTCAGGGTTCAGATGAACCATACCCCTGCAAGGTCACTGATTACTGGTGATGGACAAGTAGATAGCAGGAGGCAGGATTCATTGAATAGTATGCACAGAAATTTAAACAGTTTTCTTTATTGGCAGACTATATTTAAATTAACACATCTTTAAATCCTTAGGCATATCTTACTGTAAGTTTTCTGACTTCATACCTCCGTTACATTTAGAAGGTTTCCAGCATTCCATATCCAAAATATGTATGTTTTATAAACATATAAATGTATGTGTGCATATGTGTCTATTTTATAAAGACAAATGAACTAAGTCATGGGTGTTTGTTGTTGCATTTTTGTTTGTTTATTTTTAATATTGGTTTTGCACCAGCTATACAAAACAATTGTATAAGGGTAATAAGAAAAAAAAAGAAAAAAAAAAAAAAGAGGAAATAAAAGACTAATGCTAGCTATAAGGATCCTGGGGACATAATTAATAGTATTACAGCTGTCCAAAGCTTCAGCAGTTAAGCAGCTGGAGGGTTACTCACATCTGGGGACTTGATTTGACTAATCACTGGAAAATAAGAGTGGGATATTTGGATGAAATGAAATTCCACTAAGAAATGGTGTGATGGTAAAACCTCCTGGAATAGATACTTATAGTCATTGTTATCACCTACAGAACCATGTGGAGGGAGGGTCTCAGAGTCTTTTAGCCCTGCAGAAACATGCAGTGAACAGCAGTACCAGCAGACATCCTCATAGATAGAGAATGCATGGCAGAGGGAAAAGACAGCAGATGACTTGCCTGCAGACACTCAGCAGGTTAGTGGTTAGGTTTCTTGGCTACCAGACCTGTTTTGTCCTGAACTAACTCTCTGGATGTGAATTTTTCTCTGTAGCTCTTGGGGAGGAAAATAGACTCAGATCCCAGACACAAAGCTTGTTGAACCATTACCCTATACACTGAATTCACAAGAACTGTGTAATTTCTAAGCCAGGAGTTTGTTATGTGGTCGAATTAATGCTGCGGTCGAATTAATGAAAGGATGCATATGTCATGAGGATGTAATGTGTCCCTATACATCTACATCAAAGCCTATCAAGAAGTTCTGTGTTAGAACAACCTTGTGAAATACTCTAAGGTATTACTATTGGGAAATTGTTCTAAAGTAGTTAGGGATCATCAGCAGACAGTTCTTTCATGAATGACACCCTCTTTATACTGATAGGTGGAATAAATTTACCACTTTATTATCCAGGAAGCCCCTTCTCCTCTGTTCATGGTGTAAAGATGAAATACAGGCAGCTAAGAAGAAATCTTCGAGCAAGTAATTGCCATATTCAGTTTTCCTCTGGAGTAAAATCTTCAAGAGACCCTCTGGTGACAATATGTGTTACAAATGTGTCCCTGTTCCAGAACATTAAGTTCTACCATGTCCACAAGAGAAATGAAGTCTGAGGTTTACCTGAAATGAAGGATTTGGGTCAGGAATTAAATAAATATTTTTAACAGGGTACTGTTATAAGTAAATATTTGAGATGGGCAGAAAACATTTATGTTAGGAAAGGGTAAAGTCCTACACTGCTGCTTCAAATCTGGATCTGTCCAGTTTATCAGTACACTAAGGTAGCCTAAAGCTTGACTGCATGGCAAGATCTGGAAAGAGTAAGTGTTTGATAGATGCTGATGGCATGATTAGAAGCCCAGGAGTTACATGATGATACTCTGACGGGTGTCATTCACAAGAGATCTAAAAAGGTGGCTTGCAGGTGGAGTAAAAACAGGTCTTGAATACTTAGGGAGTGTTGTGCAGAGTCTGCAGCTGGTGGGGGCAAGACGACCACAGCACCCCATTTGTTGGCTCCCTGGTTGTGTGCAAACAGTGCAGATCAATCAATTTTTGTCTCCCTCATGGACAGATTTTTAAATGACTTTCATAGACTCATAGAATGGTTTGGGTAAGAAAGGACCTTAAAGACCATCCAGTTCCACCTCCCCTGCCATGGGCAGGGACACCTCCCACCAGACCAGGTTGCTCAAAGCCCTGTCCAGCCTGGCCTTGAACACCGCCATGGATGGGGTATCCACAGCTCCTCTGGGCTACCTGTGCCAGAGCGTCACCACCCTGACAGTGAAGAATTTGCTTCTAACATCTAGTCTATCTCTCCCCTATTTTAGTTGAAAACCATTCCTTCTTGCCCTATCAATATCTGCTCATGTAAAAATTTTCTCTCCATCTTTTTTATAGGTCCCCTTTAACTATTGAAACACTGCAATATGGTCTTGCAAGAGCCTCCTCTTCTCTAGGCTGAGCATCCCCAGCTCTCTCAGCCTTTCTTCACAGCAGAGGTGTTTCAGCCCTCAGATCATTTTTGTGGTCGTACTCTGGACCCACTCTAACAGTCCCACATCCTTCTTGTGCTGGGGCCCCAGACCTGGATGCAGTACTCCATGTGGGGCCTCACAAGGGCAGAGCAAAGGGGGACAATCACCTCCCTTGACCTGCTGGCCACTCCCATTGATCCTAGGGCTGCATCCCATTGATGCAGCCCAGGATGCAGTTGGCCTTCTGGGCTACAAGCATGCACTGCTGGCTCATGTCGAGTTTTTTGTCCACCACAACCAGCAGGTCTTCCTCTGCAGGGCTGCTGTCAATGACTTCTCCACCCAGCCTGTACTCCTGTCTGGGATTGTCCCAATCCAGGTACAGCACCTTGCACTTGGCCTTGTTAAACTTCATGAGGTTCACATGGTCTGACTTCTCAAGCTTATCCAGGTTAGTTTGGGCAGCATCCCTTCCTTCTAATGACTTTGCAGCCATTTATAATGAACAGCAGTGACAAAGCACGTGGCTCTGTTCCTATGCCTGTGCATTATCTATTAAAACCTGATGAACTGTTGAGGAACAACACTGGGGTTTAATCAGCCTCTTGATTTTATGCCTCTGTAGTGCTACCATGTTCAATAACCTGCCTAAAATGGAAATCCACAAAGGGGCTTTGTTTTGGTTTTGTCTTCTGCTTAAAGCAGAGACCTAATAATTACTAAGTGAAAGCAGAAATATACTGGTTAATTCTACTAAATGCATATGTGATGCATTTCTAATAAATACCATAGAAGTAAATAAAGTTGTTCATCTATAAGAAGAAAAACATCACTGATCCTGATGTATTTACTGTACAGATCTGAACCTGGTTTGATTTCCTTACTTTTATCACTAGCAAGACAAAAGTAGCCGTCAGGAGCTAGAGATGTGCAAGACTCTGGAAGAAAACAGAGTATATTAATGAAATGTACTCAGCAGAGAGCCTATTATGGTATCTGTCCTCTCTCCTGTGCCACTGCAGAGCTAAAAGTGATTGATAATAACCTTGTAGTTACTGTACAATTTGCCTACAATTTTATAGTTGCAGTCATGGCATTGATCTACAGTTAAATGAGATAATTCCTGTGTGCTATCTTGCCAGTCTGCCAGGAGCAATGTACCAATTGTGTCTGTAAAATCACTAAAAATGAATACCTGCTTGAATCCAGGGTTTAATAGAGAAGTTTTAGATAGTTACATTATGAAATTGTTATAAAGAACATTCTTAAGTTTGTAAGAGAAATATGATGAGGACTATCTAAACCTCGAAATTTCTATCAGTAATATTGCTTTTATCAGAAGAGTATTTTATAGCCTCTGCTTTCTATCTTTCATTATATGAATGCTGCAAACCGTTTTTGCTGAAAAAGCTATTATAACTGCAGACTTACTAATATTCAGTTCTAAGGCAGTGAGAAATATTTTTTTAACATTTGCTAAATTAATCTGCAAAACCTGTAGACTACTAGAAATATTGAAAAAAACTGTTTTGAAATGCATTTTTTTAAATTTCACATATATATATGATGGATCAGAATTAAAACTTTTAGAAATTTTACTGGAAAATTCCAGGAACATTTCTGTTTTGGACTAGAAATCAGGCAGTTCAGCAAAAACATCATGAAGCTTACAAATATATGTGTGAATCTTTTGCCCATTATCTTCCCAAATTTCTTCTTTCACCCAGCCCCCAAACTTACTATGAAGCAATTGGGTCACAGCACCACACAGACCACTTTCTGTAAAGGTTTGCTAAAACCAGAGTGCAATGAAATTCAAGGGCTTCAAAGAGCTCTACACTGCAAGCATGGCTTCTTGTTCCTCCCTGGGGCTACTTCTTATTTGCAATGAAGTCTGGTTTTGCTATGCCAAAGTAAAAAGAGGCCTCAAAATGGGAGCTGTTTACTGTCACAGAGGGGTATGTTTTCCTGTTGCTAACATGCTGGTTATACAAGTGGCCAAATGGGCTAGGAGGAGCCATAAGTTGCTGACCCAATAAATTCTGGCTCAGAAGGAGGCTTTGGAAGTATCCTCAGGTTGCCCATGACACGGCTTTTTAATTCTCAATATTTAGTTTCCATGATTTTAGTCAAGAATGCTGAATTTGAGACTGCTTGTCTTAGGAAATGAGTAATGCTGAAGGGAAGGCTTTTGCTGGCAGGCTCTGTTGTGTTATCCAGAAACTGTTGGTATCTCACAGATGCTCTCTGATGATCCATGTAAAATGAATGAGAGATTTTAGCCCAGCTTCAAGTAGATTAGAGAATTTTATATTTTTTTTTTCTCAGGAGCCATTGTCACATGCAGTGCTGCCTGCTGTCAAGTTTATTAGCTATCCAGGGAGTTGGAGGGTGAGGCTAACCTGAGATCTGCATTATTTATATATTCTTTCAAATGTCACCATGCACTCAGGTAGTTTTGAAGTCTCTACACCTGAGTAAATATAATACTATTAAACTACAGAATTAATGATAAAAAGCTGTACATTCTTCTTTTATTCATGTCAACCTTCTCATTAATCCACAAAGAAGGAAATAAATAAATGATGCCAAGTTATTTTCTTTATTTATTATTTGAATTTTGGTAGCACCCACGATTTATTAAACACTTACTTTATCTGTGAAGAATATAGTTCCTTCCCTGAGTACTTTCAGTTTAAGACTTATAGGTTTTGTGTATCTGATTATTCAACTATGTTCTATGATTTCCTTAGTGCCAAAAAATATGCTTTGCTGTAGAAAACATAGAGTCCAAGGTCCTGATCTTGCCAGCTCCTAGGCTTGTACAACACCACAGTGAGATTTCCCTTTGCCAAATAGGATTATTCTCTGTAGTAAACTTAAGTAGGTGTGAAAGTGTTGGCAGGGTTGAAGCCTTTAAGGCTCTGCTCCTGTAGGCATTTACACATGTACATAGCTTTACTCATACTAGTATGCACACTGATTTTAACAGAATTTACTTCAGACGATTAGGAATTTTTCTTGCATTGATTTGTTTCTCACTGGGGCAAGAAGCATACAATGGCCCAAACCAGCCAAATACTTTAGAGAATGTGTGTTGCTTTCATTAAACTTGCAGCAAGCCACTCTTCAACCATTTTGAAAAAATCAGCAAGCACCTCATCTCCCTTTGACTTGGGGGGAGTAGTTTCAGGTTTGCCATTTTTTTTCAGCTCAGGCAACTTCACCTCTGCCACATACCTCTTTGCATGCATGATCTACAGCAGCCTTCATTTGCTCTCTGTAGCCAGCCACAGGCAGAGCTTGGACAGACCAGCCTTTCCAATACTGGAGCATTTTTCTATCAATCATCTGCTCAACTCTGTGCTCATCTACAACACTGTATTTTTGGTGAAAGAAACAGCAAAGAGCAGATCTAGAGAGAGATATTGCTTCTCACGTCCGACTGTGGCAAATCTTTCTTTCCTGATGCGAGTGATTACAGATGGCTGAGATGGCTGAGCTGGGTAGTTTCCTGAGACAGCCACAATTTATTCCTTCTACCACAGCCAGAAGGCCTCCTTCTCTCCTACCTTCCACCATTTTACAATCTAGACAGAGAAAATGAAGGGATGCTGGAGATCAGCACTCATTTCAGCTTAGAAAACATAGTCCCATTGCTGGCAATGCTGCCAGCTCAGTCAGACAGCTGTCCTTTTTGCTCCTGGACCTGCATCTGAGAGCTGAACCAGTGGGCCTGGAGAGCAGTCCAGGTCCAGGTAGCCAACCATGTTGCCTACAGGCTCCTCAGTGGCTTGAGAAAAGTAAACAAGGCTTGATGGTAAGCAGAGGACTCACACAGCACCAATAATATTTGGTACAGTTTAATCAACTTGATTAGTAAGCATAGATCAATGGACTTCCCTGGGATCTGGATGGATTTCAGAGCTGGCCAATGTAGGGTGTGTACACCCTCCAGCTGTGACATTGGTCTCAATGCATAGAGGTGCTTGCCTATTCCAATTTTCTCCTTTGAAAAAGGCAAGGTCTTCAGAAGTCATATGGTTTTGCTGCCACTAAAGTTGTGCTAATGAGTTTCTGTGCTATACTGTGAATTATGGTAGAATACCTTTTGTGTAGTTTATGTGACAGGAAAAAGAGGCAGACAGATGATGAACAGGACCAATGGTCTGGCATATGCTCCACGCATACAGGACCAGTGGTTTGGCATGTAATACATGCATATTATGTCCCACTTGGTCGGTTTTGTAGTGATGTGATTTATTTGCACCTCTGCCAGAGAATGCTAGGCATGATGGATGATGGCAGGGTTTGAGGGTTGCTGGTTTTTTCCAGAGTATTTTACACAAATCTGTTTGGCTTTTGTAGAGTGAATGAATGGTTCCTTTTAAGAAAGAAATGTTTTGCAGGTAGATTTTTTAAAAACTGCAAAAACTTCATTAGTGTCTGACATGGGTTTATAAAGGAAGCTGTGGAAGTAATGTGAAAAAGTTTTAATAGCTCAGAAAATACCAGTTCCATAGCTTCTTGCCAATTCCATACCTAGTTCTATATGTAGTTTAGCTGGTACTGGCATTGCTTATTTTCCCAGATTGTCCTCATTAGATCAAGCTGAAAACGAGAATGTCCCTCAATGAACCTTCCCAGACTATTACAGAATCACATGATGGTTCAGGTTGGAAAAGACTTCTGGAGGCCATCTGGTCCAACCTCCTGCTCAAGCAGGGACACCCAGAGCAGGGTGCCCAGGACCATGTCCCAATGGCTGTTGAAGATCTCCAAGGAGGAGACCCCACAACTTCTTTGGGCAACCTGTGCCAGTGCTTAGTCACCTGCACAGAAAAGAAGTGCTTCCTGATATTGAGACACAACTTTTGTGTTCCAGTTTATGCTCGTTGCCTCATCCTGGCAATGGGCACCAATGTAAAGAATGTGGCTCTGTCCTCTTTGCACCCTCCCTTCAGTTATTTATAGACTTTGATAAGATCACCCTTGAGCCTCCTCTTCTCCAGGCTGAACAGTCCCATCTCTCAGACTCTCCTCATAGAAGAGGTGCTCCTGTCCCTTCATCGTCTTGGTGGGCCTACACTGGACTCCTTCTAGTATATCCCTGTTTCTCTTGTACTAGGGGGCCTTGGTGTCCACCAGGACTTCTAGGTTCTTTTTGCAAAACTGCTTTTCAGGTGAGGGGCCCCAAGTATATACTGGTTACCTGGGGTTGTTCCTCCCCAGGTGCAGGGCTTCCCTCTTCTTGCTGCATTTGACTAGCTGAATGCAATCACACTACCTACAGGAGAGTGAAACCAGCCAAAATCAGTGCATATGTCAGATCTGGACTTGCCCATAAGTTGTTACAGATGAAAGCTCTACTAATAATCTGATGTGACACTTATCACGTAGGGAAGGTCAGTTCTGCATGTTCAAACTACTTGCTGTTGATAAGTGTGCAAAAGTTGTCTCACTTGGGTAAGTAGTAGGACTACAAACGTTACTTCTCAAGACTGACTCATGATTGATGGCATAATCTCTTTCTAAAAAATCTGTGAGCTTGCGTGGGGTCATCTCATTTTCCATCTCTTAAGAAAAAAAGTATTCACACCAGAAAAAAAAAAAAAAAAAAAAAAAAAAAAGACCTGGCTGACCATTTGAATGTTGAGCATGAAGTCTCAGGAGAAAACAGCATTATAGGATGGTTGCTCAACTGAAAAGCAAATGAACAATTAAGCTTGTTCAAAGAGTGAACAAAATCAAATTTTATGCTGCAGAAATAAAACTTTTTCTACATTCCCAAGGTAATTCAATTGACTGAGGAAACCAAAACAGTTCTATGTGATAAAACTCATGAGAGATCTACAACTTTGACCTCAGAGCAATCTGAAAAGTGCTTTCCTGTTAAGAAATATTTCCAAGCATTGTCCACCAAGCAATTAGGTATTTGGTCAAAGAATCTTCCATCTGGTATGTGTCTGTGGTCACTTTGGCAAATACTTCTGAAGATGTGTGTAGTTGTCTTGACAGCTCAAAATTTAACAGCAGTGTCTATTAGGACAGGACACAGCAGGACTGTCCATGCCAACAGCTGTTAATACATTGATCAGCTGCAAAAGTATTAAAAAAAAATACCAGTGTGAATGTCTTCTTGGGTTTTGTTAAATTAATAATTATTTACTTCATTATTTTGGTCAGGATATGCAGGTACTTATCATTTAGAATGTTTTCTGCACATGGGATCTTCCAGAAAGATGTTGAGAAAGCCTTTTAAAAGGCCTGGTTTAGCACATCGAGGCTATATGCAAAATTCAATATTTCAAGAAGTTGGACATATACTGAATACAAATGAACGTGAACTTGGGAGAAACAACATCCACTTTCAAGGCTGTGTAATCACTAGTGTCATCTGCAGAATGGCGGAACTAACAACTCAGGCATTATTGGGGTATAATTAGTTTTTAAGACAAATGCACACTTTACATGGCTGAAGTTTCATGCTCTCCTTTTGAGCTAGTGCACTCAATGAACAAATGTGAGAAAAAGCTATTCAGTGAGATTAATGAAATCCTGATTCTCCTATTTTTAACCCAAGCATTATTATAGCTGAAGTGTCATTCTATAATGAAGGAATTGTCCCGTATCAGAATGAGAAAAGCAGTGAAAGGAGTTCTATTTGTCAAACATGCTGTACGACTGTGAAAAAAAAAAAATGTCTTAAAGTTCTAAAAATAACCTAAATATTTAAATACCTTACAAGATTTTATCATAGACCTTTCTATGTCCATAAACCAGATATGGACTCCTGTAAAAGCAGGATTCCCTTAATTATGCTTTCAATGCATATTTACTTAATGGACTGCCAATCTACCATAGCTGTGGTAAGAACAATGCCTTTTGTAGGTAGACTATAAAGAAGACAGCTGCTCAAGACAGATGTCTGGGAGCATGACTACACATGGAAAACAGTCTGTGGCAATGAGTTGGCTGAAATCTGTTTGATTTGAACACAGTTTTGTCAGCTTTGTGATCAGTGTTGGGAGAGCTCACGAGGAGACAAGGTGGATCCTGATAATGGCATGAACTGAGAATGTAAGCAATAGATTTCCCCAGGGACTGAGAATGAAAGAAAGATCTTTCGGTCCTTCCTGTAAGCTTTAAGATTGACTTTCCCCAAGGGCTGAGTGAGGACATTTCCAAGATCATCAAATACAGACTTTACATTCACCTGGACGTGATTCACCCAGGCCTTTTGTCTCAACTGTAAATACTTGCCTGTCTTGTATGATACATCCATAAAATCAGAGCAATGAAGATGAATTGCTTTTATCTTCAAGTCTGTCTAAAATCCTTGGTTGTGTGTGGGAGATGACCTGTATCATCTGAATGGTATGGGGTACACTTTCATCCCACCACTGTACATACTGTTTTGAGTCAGACAGTCTTGAAAGATCAAGTGATGCAGACTGAAAACTGGCTACATCTCAAAATCTTGGAGAGTTTGTTCTCTGTGCCACTACTGGGGGAGGGCATGTGGCATGTCTAACCAGACTCTACACTGTTTCCTTGACAGGCATAGTGTTTACTCATCATACAATACAAATATGTAGCATTCACAATGGGAAAGAGGGAGGAGGAGGAGAAGATGAACAGTTCAGAAGTCACTCTTCTGCTCCCTTAAACATTCAAGTCCAAATAAAGGGTAATATGTACATTTGGTTTCCACAAGAGCATTCGCTAAAATAACATACCATTTATTTCACAAAGTGAAATAACTTTGAGGAGTTTTGTTGAAAAACAAACTAAAAAACAAAAACAACAACAAAAAGAACTCTTAGCTTATTTAACTAACTTTCTACTCTCCCATATAGAGTTTCTCCATTGTTTTATGTGTTTTGCAGCTGTGGAAAAGTTCTAGATTTAAACTGTGTTTAATCCTTTCTCACCTGATTTAGTTCCAGTTTCAGTGTGAAAGACAGTTTAATTTTAAGAGGCAATACTTGGAAAATTTTAGTTCACCTGATCTGTAGCTGTAACTTAAGCCATAGCTCTGCAATACAGGCACAGGGTACATTTTTATTTCCATCTTTTTAATAGTATCCTAAATAAACAGAATACATTGAAAATGAGTAACTACTATCTCCAGAGTGGTTCCTTTAGGAGCATCAAAAGAGACTGTCAAGGACACAGTTACAATCACAAGGGAAGAAAATGCGTAATTGCCACATAACCATGAAGAAGAAAAGGGAAGTAAAACACAGTTGTGATGTGGTGGAAGTCAGTGATATGGCAAGTCCATCTATGTATTATGAACAGTTATGAACTAACCTGTTACATATGAACATGAACATGTGTTACAGGCTTTCCATGATATGTCATACAGTGACTGAATATGACACATTTTCTGCCATTAGACCTCTTAGTGTACAAGCAAAGTACTGCCGTCACTTTTTTCCATGACCCTTACTAGGACAGCTTTCCAGTTATTTTTCTGCAAGCCAATATTTAACATCGATGCAAGAAATAACAGGCTGGTGTTTGTCCAGATCCTCTCTGCTGACCTCTGGCTTTTTGGATGGGCTTAAAAGGCCTCAGAGGTGTAGCTCTGAAGATCACTGGAGTACCAGGTCTGTCCTATAACCCCATCCCTCTGGAGAGAACACAGAAACGGAACAGATGTAACAAAAACATTTGAAAACTGTTATGAGCACAAGAGAATATGTAATTCTTATCTCACAGCTTGGTACTGAGGCAGCTCATTGTTTGAACCCACAGCCTGGCTCTGAAGCCAGCTGGTGACCAAGGCCTGCTCTTTCCCATGGAGATAAGCTGAGAAGAGCTCTTGGACCAGCCAGCTCCAGTGCCCAGGAAGGAGGATGGTCTGTGGAGGGATGTGTGAAGCAGAAATGGGCATTTTGTGTTACTCAAAGTTTTATTTTGATACCAGAGACAACATACTCTTGAAGGTTTACTCTCCCCTTACATTCATTCCCCAGAGTGAAATGAGGAAATTCAAAATCCAAACTGGTAACAGCTCACTTTTTGCAGGAGTCTGAAATGTCTCCTTTTAATATATTTTATAAATACTCACAATTAGAAATGTCAGGATTCAAACTTTACTTTCTCATGAGAAGGAATCCAACTGCTCCTTAGTATGTTTTTCAATATTAACAATAAACCAAAACCCCAGTGACTTATCCAAATTTGGTAACCACTAGTGTGCAGTTTAACACAGCTGTGAGTGAATTCCATTTTGGAGCTCTGAAATTACATCAGATGACAAAGAGTAAATGAGGAAGTAAAAATGGGGCAGAATAGTTTCTTTCTGCCAAAACATTTTAGCTTCTAGTGGACAAGCTGAAACATTTATGTACTTATATCTCTATGTACATTTATATGTATGTAAGTATGTGAGAGGGTAAATTCTTGAAGGGATTTGAATGTTACAGAAATACCTGTTAGAATAGGAATGCATTTTACTAATAAAATAACCCATTTCTCCTGCACTCCTGCTGTTATATTCCCCACTGTGGCCTGGAAACCAGATGATTTTGAAAAACAAGAAGCCTGATTCTGAACTCACATATGAGTAAGTAAATCCAGGATAATGCTTCTGAGCTGCACGGAGTGACTCCAGATTTACACACAGACTCTGAGATCAGAATCTGCTCTGAAGTATTTAATTCCTACCAGTGCGATGCCCTGCTGCTTCACTGAGGCTGCTGTCTGCCACACACAGCATTTTCTGTCATTCAGTAAGAGGAAGCACAGTGTGAGCTCTGCAGCTGGACCTGCAGACTAATGCTAGGGAGGGCAGCACAGCAGCAAGAACTTGAAAACAATTTATTTTAAAACTCTTGCTCCCTCTCCCCAACTGTCTCGGCAGGGCCACAATTAGAGGAAATGGGGCAGGATGCATTCAGACCAAGGGGAGCCACAACAAGGCTGGAAGTGGATCAGGAGTTCAAGGGGAGACTAGACAAAAACTTAGAAGAGAGACCGTTTGAGGGTTACTAATAGACAAACCACATCAAACTCAGGAAATTCCCTGAGCTGAATATAGTTAGAGGCCGAGAGTGCGTTTGGAGGGAACAGATAGTCTGGCTCTGTCCTTGCTCTTCCGTTGTGTCTGTTTATGACAATGGTGAAGAAAAGATACTGAGATGTATTTTGACCTGGACTAGTGTGGTTATTATTATTACTATTTTATTTTTATTTTTTTATTTTTTTGGGGGGCAAAGAAGATCAGAGGATTGAGGGAGAGGCAGCCAGGAGAATGGTGCAGTGAGGGGTGTTTCATTTGAGATTCTCTGAGAGGAGTTACAGGATTTTTTTTTCTTCTTCTCATTTGGTTTCAGTTCAAATTTTCCCACATTAAATTGAACTTCTGTTCGCGTTGACTTCAGCACTCAGATTTCGTTCTGTTGAGTAGATTCCAT
Organism: Netta rufina; assembly: GCF_964035555.1. Classification (NCBI taxonomy): domain Eukaryota; kingdom Metazoa; phylum Chordata; class Aves; order Anseriformes; family Anatidae; genus Netta; species Netta rufina. The sequence goes on along the minus strand of NC_140125.1, from coordinate 81,530,402 downwards.
CTGCAGTTTGGCAAACCTGCAGATAATTAGCTCTCCCTTGTAATTAAATTTCCAGTTAATGTCCCATTAAGATAAATGAGAAGAATTCGCATCTTCTGCTTAAGTGGTGATTTCACAACATACAACATTTCATAGTCTTTGAACAAACAAGCACTTCCATTTGCTGAGGTGAGATGTATTTGTGATACAGTAGCAGATCTTAATAATTTACACCTTCAGAAGATTTTTTTTTCCTCCCAAGAAGTTTACTGCTCAGTGGATGAGTTGGCCAGGGGAAGAGCAGAGCCTGCCTTGGGGCTAAGGCACCTGAACAAAAACAGGGTCCTGTTCTTGCTTCAGCTCACAGATGCCTTCTCATGCAGTGAGTGTCATGGAAACCGGAATTTTCACAGGTGGCTGCTAACTGCATTTCTTTGTCCAACCTCAGACAACCGAGGCCTCTTTTCTGTATCTGAGCACTCACTATTGTGGCTAAGATGAACAGGCAAGGTGGGCAGGCAGTGCCACCTGCACCAAAAGCATGGCAAGGAGGTGGGATGGGTGGAAAGGAGGCAGCTGGGTGGACATCACTAGTTCCAACTCAGTTTTTGAGGCTTTTGTGGACAAGAGCATGTTTCACTTTGCCAGCATATAAAATGTGGAAAATAATACTTGATTGCTAATGATGCTAAAGACTAATTGCTTGGAAAAAAAAGGCAGGCCTTGATGAGCAGGTGTATCTGCAAAAGCAAATGTAATGCAGACATCATATACATTACATAAAGATGAGAAAAGTCTGTTCTCTGCAGTGAGGCTCTGGGGAACAACTCCTTACCCCTTTATGTGTTTCATGAGAAGGGGATAATGAAGAGAGTTCTGTATTTTGCGTTTAAACTATTGCTAAAAAAAGATCTTAAAATACCCTTTATGATTTGCATTACTAATATCTGACAATGTAAGCCTGGTGATTTTGTGCTGACTAAATAAGACTGTTTCAACTCAGGCCAGTCAAGGATGCCCTGTATTATTATTATTATTATTATTATTATTATTATTATTATTATTATTATTATTATTGTTATTATTATTATTATTATTATTATTATTATTATTATTATTATTATTATTATTATTATTATTATTATTATTTTACACATGGAACCATGGAACAGCAGAAAAATGCCTGGGAATGAGACTGACAGTTCTAGTTGCCCACAGGCATAAAGGACCCTTTGGTAGCAAAGCTTCATTTCAAAATCTCTTGAGATATACTCTGTGCCAGTCTTGGACAGACTCTGGAAAAGAAAAAGATCTTAATCAGCAATAAATGGTTAAATAAGTATTGAGAACATTGAATGTGTGCGTGAAAGTCATTAGATTAAGAACAGAAATCTTGGGGTTCTGAAATTCTGGAGCAAGCAAAGAATTATAGTAGAATGTAATAGAGGTACACACTTGCAAGTTTTTTATTGATAACATAATACAATTTATTTTAGCTCAATTTTCTACCTGAAGTGTGGGAACTATCCATGAAGAGTAGCAGTATTTAATTACTTTCTCAAAGCCATCATGAGATTTCCTTGTAAAGCTTGTGCCGTGCACATACAACAGCCCTAATTTAAAAGTTATCCTGTTGTCTGGAACGCTTGTTTTTCCCCATTTTCTGCTCCCCCTAAATGATCAAACCTCAGTCTGTTTAGTTATCAGGTTTTAGCATTTCAATGCATAACACTACACAATAAATTATCAAATTAGATGAATATTTTCTTTCTGCCCAGCCCCAGATACAACTGCGAGATTTGTTTTGCTTTTGGTTTCAGATGGGGGTAAGCGGGTGGACCAGAAGGAGAAATCTTTCTCAGGCGAGAGGGGGTGTGCTAAGTTTTTACCTATTGTTTTACCGATGAAATGTAAACCCTTGCAAAGTTTGACGTGCCCAGGCTGGCATAAGGCAGGGAATACAGCCATCTAGCGGCTGCCGAGGCTCCTGTCCACCGCAAGCACCCTCCTCGCCTACCAGAAGAGAAGAGTTTGTTCTCGTCTTACAGAAATGTCTTTTCCTTCACTGTTTATTCTTTGTTAGTATGCCATCGCAACAGTCATGCAAGCTCAGCATGTTCTAGGTGCCATTGATTTCTGGAAGACCATTCAGTCTGATATGTTGGTTTTACTTATTTAGAAACGGATATAGCTAAAACATGACTTTCTGCTCTGTTTTGTTTTTGAAATCCAGACATTCTTATTCATGCTTTGAGCAAGGATAAACTAATTCTTTCCCTACTTTCATGAAAGTACTGCATTTCAAATACACATTTTGAACCCTAAGATTTTGCCTACAGCGGCATCTGCCTATGGTCTATCATGGCTTTATTATGTAACATCCTCATTGTAACCCTTGGGAAAACCTGGACTATTGACAATGAACATCAAATTAATTGCAATATTGTAAGCACATACAGAAAGTACCTGGTGAGGCAGAAACTAGTTAAGGCTCTGAACCCTGATCAAAACCCAGTAATTTAACCAGAGGTTCCATGTGCCTTTTAGGCAGAAAAGAGCTCACAAACTAATGTAATTTTGTTCCTACCTTTGAAATGATATAACCTTGACCCCTTCTTTGGCAAAAATAGTTCATCTGTAGTTTATAGTACCTTACGAGTTCTGGAGGCAAATAATAATTCTCCAAAGTGTTCCTGTCCTGTATGTTAATGAGGCTAAATGAGGATCCTCTTTATTGCCCATGGCCTTTCTCAAGCGTCTTCTAACTAGCTCTTCTCCTTTTCCACACTCCATTGGACTGTGGAAAATGAAGGTTTGATATCATGTATTGGAATCAGTGCAATGGGGAAGGCTGTTAAAATTCTTCACTACAAAATCATAGACCCTTGTCAGTACCCTTAACCACAGGTACACTGTGCCCTTGCAAAAATTACTTTGATCTGCAGGATAAGTTGTCTCACCAATAGATCATGTAAGAAGGCTACCTTGGGATACAAATGAGTAATAATCTAAAGGTAATTATTTCCTTTCAAGTGGAATAAATCAGTCCTCACTGTCTGACATAATAATGCAAATTTCTTAAGAGGTGTCAGCAGTTTCCATTTGTGTATTTCTATTATTTGATTTTGTGTTTCCCATCTGTTACATGGAAGTGCTCATTCCTTCTTCTATTTATATAGTTGGTGAAATTTTATTTATTTTGACTAATATTTGACTAATATGAAAATCTGGACTGAAAAATTTTAAAGAAATGTAGTTACTCCAGTTTATGGTCTTGTAAATTGAGAGAGAATTTTGGTCTCTGCCTCAGGATTGTCTATGGCTCTGATTATGATAGCATTTATCCTGGTTCTATATCAGTACAGTATGGGAATCAAAACCTGGGATTCTTCTCTGATTCACTGCAGTTCTTAATTGTTTCTACCGAAAATCATGCAGATATAAAAAAAGTTTATCTCTGTTGATTACCTCTATTGCTGTAGGTAGGTTTTCATTCTGTAGGTTGCTCTGAAACTCATGAAGTTTTCTCTATATAGCAGCAAGTTTTCTCTATATCAGCAACTACGACTACCCTGTTATACTTGTACTGATGTGTCTCTCTGTGCCTCCTTCTCATAATTTCTTTAAAATACTCTCCAAAATATTAAAAACTAAAGTATTTTTTGCCATGGTTTGGGCTTCCCCATGAATATTCTGCTGTCTGACTCTCTTGTAGAACGTTTGCTTGTAGGTTGTTCTGATAAATTGTCCTTTTGTCTGGAAAGAGTGCAATGTATTTTGACTGCAAAACCATTTATCACACTTTCTTTCTATATATGCAGGTTTTTTGCTTTGTTTTGTTTTACTGTTGGAAAGGTACGTGCAGCAATTAAGCATTTTACAAGTAAATATAACAGTGGAGGATATGCCAAAGCAAAGATATATGTCTAGAGCTTTGGCTTGAGTTTCTAAAGGCAGCAAGAGTGCCACTCCAAACTGTCTTTAAAGATTGCAGTAAAAGGTTTATGATCTGTATCTGCTAGCATGGGTGACTCACAATAAATGTACTCCAAAGGTGTAGTGCCATGTCCAGCACTGATTGCTCCAACAAATGAGTACTCCTCTTCACTAGAGTCATTTGTAATCATATAACAGCTTGACTTTCTGTCTGGAAAGGCATAGTTTTGTCAGACTGGTTTATGCCACTACATCTCTCACAGCATTTTCAGAGACTATGACAGCTGTTGGTTTCATATTTACTCCCACATTTTTCTGCACTTTAAACAAATGTTGCTTCTCCTTCTTTACTCTGAACGTTCTAGATACTGTTGAGGCTTTTTTTTTTTTTTTTTTCCCTTAAAAAAAAAAAAGCAACCAAAACAATAATGTGTATTATGAACACATGTATGATTTCCTTTCCTTATAAAGAGATTTAACAGCTTTTTCACCTTGTGTACTTTAAGAGCTTCACTTTCTTCTATTCTGTCTCAGTGGTTATAGTAGCTTTCCTGGATCTCTCCTAAAGAGTATTTTTCCTTGACTTACTGAGCAGTTGTGACCAAATAGTGCTGCCAGCAGTATATGCAGTATACTGAACTGCCTTCAGTAGTTTTTCAGGCTGCTATCTTGAAAAGAAGCAGAAATTTCAGGATCCATTGCATCATGGATTACAGTTTGGCTCCTTTAAGAGGAAAAATGCTATAGACTAGAGCTCCTCAGCCTGAGCAAGAGTGGACTCTGGAGAGAGGTTAAATATGTCTGTAAAAACCTGAATGTGGTGAGAAGGTAAACAGAGAGTGAATACAATGGCTGCATGAAATTATTTGGTAGGACTGTTTTTTAAAAAGGACAATTTACAAAATGCAGAAATGCAGAAGTAAACTTTCAAACTCATTGCCACATGATGTTGATATCAGAAACGTAAATGAGTTCAAAAACAATTACACATAGTAATGAAAGAAATATTTGCAGGGAGGCAACTATTTATAGCCTGATTTTCTGAAGACAGAGAATATACCTTGTAACTGTGAGAAGGAGATGCTAACATATGCTTAAATTTCAGGGGAAATTGACATTTTTGAAAGCTTTTTTTTTTTTTTTTTTTTTTTTGGTCAGGTGCTGTAGATGGGCAAAACATTGCTATTTCTTTGATGCTGTTCATAAGAACAAGAATGATGTCAGATGTCACTGCTTTTGGAGCAGGCAAGGGGAGGGAAACTTATATAATATGAGCTCATGCACATGCACACAAGCAGTAGTGTGTTAAGCTCTTCAGGTAATCAAGGGAAATTCATTCAAACTGTTTGCTCTGAAACTCAGTTTGCTACTTCAGTGTTTTCAGTTTATGTGTCTTGGTTAAACTCTGGACTCATTTACAGCTTCTGCAGAATGCTGCAACTTCTGTTCTTACTAGGATGATTCATCCCCAGATCTTTAGTTCTCACATGAGCCTCACACTTTGTTGTATCCTGTTTGAATTAACACCTCTTATTTCCTGAGAAGGACTGTGCAGTCTTACGCTACCTTACCTTTATGACTCCGTCTTCTGAGACAGTGTTCTTGGACAGTGAGTGAACCTAGAGATGTAATGGGCAATGCTTAGCTATTGAGGTAATTTGTTTTTAGTTCACACACTTGTAGTTGTTGAGATTTGGGATATCCTCTTGTGTAGCCTGTTAAAAGAAGTGACTGAAAAAATAAAGTTTTTAACTGATTCAGTGTTTCTTCTGGCAGTAACAGTACTGAAAACCAAGGCTGGTATCCTGATTTCTTTAAATCAGCAGAGCAATGACTCCAAGTAGATGAAAACCCTGTACTGTTAAGCCTGCCTAGTGTTTATTTGGAAGATGACTGTAAGACTTAGTAAGACTTTGCTCTGCCTTTTTTTTTTTTTTTTTTTAATTTGTTTGTGTGTGTGTGTGTGTGCGCGCGTGTAGTTTTAAAAAGCATCTTATCTCTATTTGTCTCTGGTATAACTGTTATCTATAGCTCCATTAAGAATGTTGAAGGGATATCAGATTTCAGCATATAATGAAGTGACAGTCCAGTTTCTGTTATCCTGTTTGTTCTTAAATGTTTGAGTTCTGCATATTTAAATTTATTTGCAGTGTGCCCCAGGTAACCATTGTATCACAGTGTGTGGTTTTGCTGATGACTGATAAGATTAGCACAACCTTCAGTTACATTCTTCCTAATGAGGGAATCTTTCCATTTTGATAGCATGGCTTGTTTTTAAGTTAGTTAAGGTAACACAAAACAAATAATCTGAACATACTCATTCCTGATATTGATTGCTAGGATTAATATAGTAAATAGGGAGTTGACTGGGGAAAAAAAAAAAAAAAAAAAAAAAAGAGAGAGAGAAATCGTGTTGAAAGCATTATTTTTTTTATTTCTAGTGCTTAAATTAAGGTCCCCCAGTTACCTGAAAACTGTCTTTTGAGTGAAAGCATTCTGTGTGGCCAGTATCCTCAATAACTTGAACACAGGAACAATCTGCCAATGAATAAAAATATCTCCCTGCCTCTTCCAAGACCTTTCATTTGTGACAAACAGATATGAATGATACAGAGGACAGTACAAATTCAGTGACACATTTGAAAAATTGTTATTTAAGCATGTATTTTCCTCAAGCAAAAGGTGGACATTTCTCATTAAGTACTTGTAAAATGTATTCATATTGCCAGGGTAGGCTGGCAACACATACGTGTGTTTAGGTGCAGATGGTCAGGAAAAGAACCAGAAATAAAACAAAGGCCACACTTTGCTGGTGGAAGAAAGACAAAGGTCCTGTAACTCCAGTGAAGCTGTTCTACAATACGCTGGAGTATCATCCTAGTTTGAACAGCATTTTTTCCATTGGGTTATTTTTCTTTTAAGAACTTCTTCTGACATTTCTGTCCTCTTTGCAAAATATTCCTCAGCTGTGTTTCTTTTTGTTCAAATCCCTGATGTTTCCATGAATTACATCACTACTTTAAGCTTTGCTTGGTATCAGAGGTTCTTCTGCAATCACGAAGAGTGCTAGCCAGCATTGTACAGCCTGTGCTGCACAAACTTGCATTGAATACTGCAACTCAGTCAGCCCCTGCAGATTGAGGTTTCAGTGTTTATTTCAGAAAATGGAGATAACTACCTTGGGTTCTTCTAACTGAAAAATGATGGTCTTCCAATTATGTCATGTCATGACTCACCTACCGAAGAAAATTGTCCATACATTTTTCAGATTTCATCCTGAGCTCTTCCACTTAATATGCTATCTCAAATTTTCTATTTCAATTACCAGAGACTTTCCTGTTGCTAGCTCATATCTTTTCAGAAGGGGCAGATTGTCATAAAAACTGAGTTCATGTTGTGCTTTCACAAACTGTGGGTTGATTCTGAAAAGATCAGACACTATTGCTGGGTCACTACTGTCAGTTTTACCAATGCAACCTTCTGTCTCTGAATAGAAATGATTTTATCATTGCTGAGGAAAATCTACATATGTTTTTGAATGAAAAATCTATGCTTATTATTTAAAACAAATGCAAACTTTCTAGTATAATGATTATAATTGGACTGTAAGAATGCTGCAGCTACGGTATAGCTTCAATGAAGATACACTTTTTGACACTTTTAATTGACACTTATTTGCACAGGTATTTTTTTTTTCCAGACTTAAAGAATTTATAACTAATAACTCACAATTAAAAAAACAGAATTATGAAAATATACGTATCAGGCATGAAATTCAAGGAGTAAAGTATTACTGCCACATAACTTACTTTCCACAATGTTATAATACTACAGTTAATTATGTCTTAATCATCTATTTCTATCATCTAACTATACTCACCATGCTATGAATGCCACTGTATAAATGTAATTGAAATGTCAGAGTTCATATGAACCTGTGATGCAATATATATCAGAACCCATCAAATGAAAGATCAATACAATAAAAGTAGTTAATCAGAAAGAAACCTGTGTCAACCAAAAGGCATAAGTAAATATACCTCCCTGTGTTTACATGAGTCCATACACACAAATAAAGAAAAGGCAGTCTTGAGATACGTTCTAAAGGTAATTTCTTCACCAAGAGTGTCTTCTAATCATGATATTTTGTGAAGTATTTGTCGTAAAGACAAGCTATATGGGAAATGTTATTAATGAATTGCTTTGACAATTTGTGGTTAAATTTCACAAAAGCAGCCCAAAGAATGTTGCTTTTATGAGTCACATCTCTGAAAGTATCCAGTTTGGAGCAACAATTTACATGTGAAGTCAATGTGTTCTTCTATGTAATTTCAGAATTTCTGTGTAGACACCACCAAGAAATCATGTGCAAATCAAGCTGCTGATGTTTCAGAATTACAAGTTAGTTGTCAAAATGATTTGGTGCATCATGACAATGTGAAGGACATGACTGGGAAACCTACATTAGTAGAAGCCGCTGTGATTAAAGGTCAGTTAAGATTTATGGTTTAAGTTATTAATACAACAAATCTTAACCCTAACCCCAATAAATAATTTGCACGCAGAATTATTTTGTGTGATTTCACTTGGAATCTGTGGATTTGTCAAAACCAATAAAAAGCAAACATTTCTGTTCTTCCTCCATAAATGCTATAAGGCAAATTTATCCAAGCTTTCAACAGCAGCATAGTGTTAAACTCTGTTTGACACTGTAACATGAATATTCAGTAGTTTATAGGAACAGAGTTGTGTGGAAAGATGCACTTTCCTTTTCCTTTGGGAAACTTTATATAATTTATGACAAAAAATGCTGATTCTATCAGGTATTAAGGATGAGGAAGCAGTTTACACTAAGTATATGAAGATGTCTTCAACTCATACTTTTGTATTTTGAAGAAAAAATAATGTTGAGAAAATTACTTGACCATTAATTGCTTTAAAATTTGCCATTTGCTTGGATTTCCCAAGACTATTTAATAACTGGTTAGGTTTTCTACTTATCTTTCAACTTTTTCCTTTTTTCAGAACATATTGAAGTTGAGAAGCTAGATGATATGAGGACAAGTACAAAATAGTTTGAAGTTAATACAAAAAAATCAGTTGATTTCACTGGTCTGTCAGTCATGGGTTATAACTGAAATATGAACACCTCACATTAATTACAACAGTGGAACATTTGGAAGATTAAGACACAAATACTCATTCCCACAGTATTTGTTAAATGATAATTGATATCATTGTAAGAATAATTCCCACAAAATTTCTCTTTATTGTCTTCTCATTCAGTGTGTGAGACTCCTAAAAAGGTCAACCTATCTAAACCTACGCAAATGCAACATAACTTTTATATTGAAAGATTACTGTAGCACGTTGAATATTCACTGATTTGTACTGCTGTGGAAGCTGATTATTTGGGGACCGTTTTTCTGAAGGTATTTAGGTATCTGGCTGTTTTGAAAGACAGTCACATATTTGTTATTCTGTGGCTTTGAAGAATCTCCCTGTAAGATCCATTTTGTTACTGTTTAATGATCTGATTAGATTTTATAGTGGTAAATAGTGAAGTTTTCACATTGGCAGTTGAAGAGAATGACATGCTCTGTTTAAGCTCTAGAACAAGGTTATTACCAGGATGGGTTAATGAGGTACTCTCTGATGTCAATGAAACTACCTGCACATCACTTCTGTCCATGCAGGGATCAGTTGGATCACTTGGATGGGTTGGTCTTGTGGGGTGAGTCAGACACAAGAAGTGGGGAGGGGCACATCTGAAGAAAACATGACAAAGGCGTCCTTACTGAAGTAAGCCAGACTTAAAGATTATGATGAGGACATCATAATGTGGGTCTCAGTGCTCATGAAGGTGCTTTACCTTGGTGGGTTTAGACTCCTAACAGACTGGAAAAGCCACAAAGGCTGAAGTCACATAATGCTTTTATAGTCAAGATTTTTCAGAGATTTTTCTGAACTCAGCAGCTCAGTTCCTGTAGCGAGGAGCAGTGTCATGCTGTTGTTTCCTGTGCCTCTTACAGGAACTATGCAGATGTTTCTAAACTGAGATACCCTGGCTGAGAAAAGAAGTTTGGAGTTACCATTGCTAAGGCTTTTGTCCAACAACAGCATTTGGAGGTGGCCATTTTCTTCCATTCTTTATGTTGGGACTAGCTTATGTTTCTGTATATTGCCATAAAACTGTCAGGTGTTGTGATCACTTCGTCTGCTGCCCAACTGGTTTGTCTTTCTGTACAGTGAGCAGATCTAAGTCAGGAGGGAGATGGCCCCAGACCAGATACCATCTGAGATCTCAATTCAAAATATTTAGAGATACATTTTTCTTTGAGGCTTGCGTATTGACTTTAAGATGTGCATGGTTAATGAGGTCCAGTTGCTCTCCTCATCCTCAGCAAGGAGGCTTCCCAGCCCATTTCCAAACAACTCTTGTTTAACTGCCTTAGAGTACCTCCCTTTTCAAACTACCTAAATTTGAGTATAGTGTGAGTTAAATGTTGGAGATAGGCAGATTTAATAACCTAGACCAAAGAATTGTGATGGATTGTACACTGACATACCCAGATCAAAGCTAAAGGTTTTTCTGAAAGCTGTGTGTTAGTATAGCCCTAATTACTGGGCTTAATTCAAAGATAACTGCAAAATTATACAGGAGATTGGATTAGATGATAAAGCAGTTCTTCCTGGCCAGTCAAGGGATCCCCAGGAGTCCACTGTTGCGTGCAGCAAGCTTGTCTGTTCCAGAGAGTATTCTCTGCTCTGCTAATTCACAGGATAATGGATTAGAAAATATGTCAAGACTAATAACACAGACACACTCCTGTGGATTTTGAGTGGGAGGAAATGCACCATTCACTGACTAATTTTTAAACTTCTACTAGTGAATGTTAAGCCACCCTCCAAAGCACCAACCTGCTTCAAATTCCTAATAAGGATAATGAATCTGTGCTTTCAAAAAAAAAAAATAAAAACATTTACAGGCACAATTACTACTTCTTACCATAGGCCAGATCTGAAAAGAAAAGGCAACGTTTTTCTTTCAGTTTTAAGGCCTCTACGGTGTTTTCTTGCAGAGTTCTTGTTAGTGAAGATAGGATTTGTTATCTTTGTTTCTAAGAAATAGAACTTTTTTTTTTTTTTTTCTCCTGTGTTGCAGTTAAACTTGAATTGGCCACTAAAGATATTATCTTATTTTCTTAGATTTGACTGAGTTTGAATTCATTAGAAATAGCAGCAGTTCTCCAGGATCATAACTCTCATCTGAAATCTGCTATATCAGTTTGTTTTGCTTTAACCTTGAAATTTATTCTAAGTGGCATCTTGAAAACATCACCTAATCTTCTTGTATATGCCTTAGCTTTCTGGAGTTGTTACATTCTGCAATAAAAAAAAAATATTTATGTTGATTTTGTTTATTGATGCCAAGATATTTTAGGGAAGCTATTTATGCTTTTCAGACTTTAGGCACTTGATTTCGGAAGGGGGCTTCTGATTGCAGTTCAGAGTACACATAAAATGTATACTAGCTTTGACGTGAAGATGGTTTAAGAAACTTCTGCCCCTGTGCTGTAGCTTGCTGTTCTATCATTTTATCATTTAGGACAATACATTTGGTTATGTGGCTATACTTTAAACCAAATAATACAATGAATTGAACTTAATATTTTCAAAAGCTTTAAGCAAAACATAGAATTCTGAATTATTTTGAAAACAAAACAAAATAATTAAAAACAAAAACAAAAACAAAACAAAACAAAACAAAAACTCTCACATTGTCTCAGGAAATCTACACTAGTGTTCTGAATTGATGTATAAGGATAAGCAATATGAATTAGGAATTCTATACTGTGTACATGTGTACAAGTATGACAATTCCCTCCAGCTTCTATACTTTAATTCTATATTTGATTAGGGCAAAACTGTTATTACATCCTTTGGCTCCACTATCTTTAGAAAAATAATTGTACTCTTTTCCCTGTTTTTTGAGCCATTATCAAAAAAACATATTCATTGCTGATGCATCTTCTGAGATAAGCCAAAAAAAAAGAAAAAGTAAGAAAACGACGTAAAATAAAGAGATTGCATCATTTAATAGGATGGTGAGTACACTTTGGTAGATTATGTATAAAGATTTTCAATCTGTTTTGTTCTTCACTAAAATCTAACATACAGCAGGGACAGAAAGTGCTCTGCATCCTTTTGTATTTCCCTCATTTATTAGATCTGACTGATTTTAATTGCAGTAATATGCAGAGGCTCCAGAAGCACGTAGAAGCAGTTACAAGGAGCTGTTGCAAGATTACATGCCAGGTGACCGGGGGGGGGGACTTTGCATGAGTCACTTCTCCCACTTTCTGCCTGTGCCATCCAGTTTTGTGGCATTTCTCCAGCTGCACCAGCCCTGGGAGGAAGCAGCTGTGCAGAGCAGCAGCTGAGAGCAGGTGGGGTGCATGGTGGGGCACTGAGACCTTCTCTGTACCCTCCTGCGCTGAGGTATGATGACACCCAAAACATGCTATTCATTAAAACCTGTGGCAAACATTTCTCATCGGTGAGAGTTCACAGAATCACAGAATTGAAGGGGTTGGAAGGGACCTCGAAAGATCGTCGGGTCCAACCCCCCTGCCAAAGTAGTTTCCTTAGAGCAGGCTGCCCAGGTAGTCATCCAGACAGGTCTTAAATATCTCCAGAGAAGGAGACTCCACAATCTCCCTGGGCAGCCTGTCCCATTGCTCTGTCACCCTCACCATGAAGAAATCTTTTGCAGGTTGGTGTGGAACTTCCTGTGCTCTATCTTGTGACCATTGCCCCTTGTCCTGTCCCTGCAAACCACTGAAAAGAGGTTGGCCAAATCTCTCTGTCTCCCACAACTCAGGTATTTATTGGTAAGATCCCCTCTCAGTCTTTTCTCCAGGCTGAACAGACCCAGGTCTCTCAGCTTTTCCTCATAAGGAAGATGTTCCAGGCCCTGTATCATCTTTGTGGCCCTCTGCTGGACTATTTCCAAAAGATCCCTGTCTTTTTTGTACCAGGGAGCCCAGAACTGGACACAGTACTCCAGGTGAGGCCTGACCAGGGCAGAGTAGAGGGGGAGCTTGACCTGCTGGCCACACTACTTTTAATGCACGCCAGGATCCCATTGGCCCTCTTGGCCACAAGAGCACACTGCTGGCTCATGGTCAACCTATTGTCCACGAGGACCCCCAGGTCCTTCTCCTCAGAGCTCCTCTCCAGCAGGTCATCCCCCAGCCTGTACTGATACATGTGGCTGTTCCTTCCCAGGTGTAGGAATCTACACTTGCTCTTATTAAACCTCATTTGGTTTCTTCCAATTCATCTCTCTAGCCTGTCCAGGTCTTATCTATTTATTTATTGATATATTGAGTTATTGATATACTGAGGGTTTATTTTACAAGAAAGAAGCAGTAATGGAATAGTGGACATCAGTGACTGTAAAGATTCAATAAATTCAGCATGGTAGACTAGAGAAGCAGTGGCAAAGAAGAATACTTGGAAATAAAGGACAGTGAAAGAAGTCAATATTTGTATCTTTCTGGAAGTTTTTTTTTTATTAAGAAACAAACTTTAAGATTTATCTTTTCCAAACAATGGCCTATTAAGTTCCAGACACAGATAAATATTAAATAATAAATATTAAATATAAATTAAATTTTAACCTTACAGTGCATATGAAATATTTTGATTCTTAACAGTTTTTAAAGACATGCTAAATCACCAAATGAAAGAATGACTGATGGATACCAGCCCAGGAAACAGTTCATTACTTTTATTGGCTCTGATTCTGCTATCACTCAATAGCTTTCAGTAGCACTCCCTAAGGAGTTAGCTCTCATTAACATCGAGGACCATCGGAACCAGGCCCACAGCAAATAAAGAACTACTGTTCATAAAAACTCTTTGGCTTATGCATATGCTCTTCACTTCTGTGTTTTTTCACTTAAGTGATGCTCAGAAATAAGGACATAGCTCCACCTTGTTTAATTCACAGTATTATTGTGTATAATTATTCAGAACTATTGTTTTCAGGTTAGAAATTCTGTGATTCTGTGTGATTCTGTGATAAGCATTACATGTTATTAATGTGGCTGAATGTTAATTTATGCAGCATAAATCATGGGCTGAGATATTTACCACAGCTATAAAACTGTGTTATGGTCATAGCAAGGCATATTTAGTTGTGCGGCCTTGTATGAACTTGTGTTTTTAGCACTGATTGCATTCTAGCAGTGGGGCTGATAGGTTAAGTTACTTCTGTTGCTTGCATTTTGGAAAAGGCCAGAATGGAGAGTTATAACAACTATTTGTGATCTTGAAGTCTGTGAAAGAATTGTAAGTATATTCAGATGAAAAAAAAAAAAAAAAAGAGAGAGAGAGAAAAAGAGAAAAAAGAAAAATCAACAAGAAAAAAAAAAACAAACACAAAACAAAACAAAACAACTACCCACTTGAGGATATGAGTGAGATAAATGGAAATTATTTGTCTACAGAGTACTCCCTTTCCACTATAAAGCCAAACATAATTATACAAATTGTTCCAGGAAGAGCAGAGTTAATGAAATTTGGTTTAATAAGGGTTCAGGTCTGCTGTCCCCCACTGCTCCTTTCCCTCATTCCCTGATAATAACCAAAACTCTCCTTATGGCACTCCTATCAAATGAAAAAGAGCAGGTCTGGAGCTATGTCTGTGTTGAGTGGCCAACCAATACGAACATGCTGATTTATCCTGCTGTCTGCTGCCAAGTGGAGTGTGTAACAGATGTGTTCTGCATGCCTTTCTTTCAATAGAGGAACTAATTCAACTCTCTTTGTTATAACCACGTTGTGACTTCTGCCCCCTTTTCAAATTTGACTGAAATTGGCAAAAAAAAAAAATACAAAATTTAAAAGTACTGAAAAGATTGATGGGTGGATAGACAGCATGATGACATAAACCTTGTTTTCTTAGCAGGCTAAGATGGCGTATCTGATTCAGTAATTCAGTGTTGAGGCTAATGGATTTTTTTCAAGCAGGGAAGCAAATTGCATTGATTTCACTGTTCAGAATCCCGTTGGGATCATTCAGCTTGTCCCATTCATTGCTTAATGCTTTATTGAAGTGTAAATATATACATTTCAGAAGGCATCCTACACTGATTTGGACTGGGGACAGCTGTGATTTAGTCTGGCCTGATGACATTAATTTCCTTTCTCCTTGAGATGTCTTGCTTAGAAGCATATCATTTTGATTGTGTATGTTTGGGAAAGAAGAAAGTCTAGCTATGCCATCCATGTGCAACCTGTACTTTATATCCGTATTAGCAAGTCTAAGTGCACAAACAATATTTCCCTTGCTGAATCACAAGGATTAGCTTATTCCTTCGGTGCCTGTTTTATTCATTAGTTTACTTTTACTGATATCAAACACAGCCAACCTGCAAATGAACGGCAAACCTGGAAATGTTTATTTATAAGAGAGTGGCCACATGTTTGAGTGAGATCTTCATTAAATTTGCATCACACGGTGGTGGTTGTTGGTTTTGTTTTTTTCTTCTCCCCCTTTTGATATCAAGATCTGGTAGCAGGGGTACTTGTGAGTAAACTGGTCCATGGTAAATTGTATACTTGATGAACTTAATGGTTATTTCTAGCCTTCAAATTTCTAAAAGGGAGTGGATCACAACTTCAGAAAAAGGAGTCATCACTCCTGCCCAGTTTTTCAGGGAGAGACACCTCGGCAATGGAGAGTTTTCGGACAAACACAAGTGGGAGCTGGAGATTGCTGAGAGAATGAATATCCAGGTATTTTCTTGGTGAAGGGGAGCACCATAGTCCCAAGAACAAGCTTGGGAGAATTCTTGTTTGAGAAACTCAGTGCCATACAGAAGGATATATTTGATAAACATGGCCTTGCTGAGACGTCAGATAGACTGTGAGGGCTTGACACATTTGCAGGTTGTTTCAGGTTATGTTGTAGCAAATTAACCAGACAGGAACAGCTGTTCCAGAAGCAGCCTTTCACACTGTTTTGCCACTTCACATGAAACTTCTTCCTTTTGAAAGAGTGTCCTCCCAGTTCCATTAAATGTGGACAAACCCAAAGTGCGGTCTGTTCTTGTCCTGCCCATCTCTTGTCTTGACCATGTTCTTATCCATGTTCTTGTCTTGACCCATCTCTTCCCCACCACAGCAAATGCCAAGAGACATGATGGGTCCAGAGAGGGGACATGGGGCACTCAATGACTGATCCTTGTAAGGTCTTTCTCTGTGTGATGAACAGTTCCATGTGTCCCGTGCCATTACCTTAAGTTTCAAGGGTGCAATAAGAGCACAAGGGCAAGGCAGGAGACCATGGGGACTTTTGGCAGCAGACTGTCAATCAATGTGAATGATAGCATCAAGCTGCTGTGATGCCACGAATCAGAGCAGAGCACACTCAGGAGCTGGAGCTGCAAACAGGCCTTCTGTGAGGGTCTCTGCCCTAGTGGGAAAAGACCACCACTTTTTGAAAGGTTTGTCCTCAGTTTTGCTGTAGGCACAAAGTGCTCAGTGGACACAAAGAAATGCACTTCAAATCTTTTCACTTCAACCTCACACCACTTCCAAGCCTGCATCTCTCTTTGTTTTATTGCCTTCTGAATAAGAAGAAATTAGGGATTTTAGTTCTAGAAAATCCCAAAATAACATCACAGTTTCCTAGCTACAGATTCTTCTCTTCAGGCAAAGAAACACATGAGCACAGAAGCAAGTCTGCAATAGGGTTGGTAGGTGCTGCATGAGATAGGTGGACTACTCATCTCTTTATATGATAAGACAGCTTTATATGTCTGCTTTTACACTCAGTGACTGGACTTTATAACCATTTTATTAAACCTTAGATTTGTCTGTGGACAGATAGCTATCAGAGAGTGGACAACAGATTATCTGTTTTGTCCACAGATTTTTCAAGCACAAGTATTTTGCAAAATCTGAAAGAGGAATTCTTAGAAGAGTGAAGACAATTTTCTAAAATGCTCATCTGGGTTTCATTCTTGATCTGGTACAAATGTTGTTTGGGAATCTGAGCAAGTCTCTTTAGATCTCTGTGAAAATGCGAAAAGTGAACACTGCTTCCTTTGTTTTTGACTTTTGTGGTTGAGTGTGTGAATTGTACATTTTTCTGGGCAAGGGCAGTATCTTCCATTTCCTTACAGTTATTTATTTGTTGATTACTCAGGTCTAACAAATAACCCACTTGGAAAGTGGGAGAGTGAAAAGGAACAGGAAGAAGAGCACAACTATGAGTATGTGGATGAAAACATAATTGAAAACATAAGAAAAGTATTTCAAGACACCACCACTAGAAATAAGGACATACTCTGAAGATAGAAGGTGAGTGAGCCTTATGATCATATATGGATGCAAACAAATGCATTCAGAGTGATTTTCAGACTTACCAGTAACCATCATACTTCACAATGAGGAAACGTTTTCCATGGGAGCCACCACTATTACCACGTATATTCTGTAAACAGTGTGCACCTCGGAGGTAGACACAACTATTGGTGACCCACTGTTGCTCTTAGCAATGTTGTCTTTTGTCAAAGTTAGACCTGTGGTTGTTCTGGTGATATAAGTGCATAGGCATGATCAGGTTTGCAGGTGGAGAAAAAATCTTAATTAGATCAACGTTTATAGTTGGAAAAAAAAAAAAAAAAAGCTTGTCATTTTTTCTGATTTGTGCCAGTTTGGTGCAGCAAATACTGATACAAATACAATCTTTCTCCTCTGTTAGAACTGGACACCCTGTAGTCCACAATTAAGGTATGTCTCTTGAAAAACTTCCAGGAAATTATTTCTGTTTCCACTAAGTTCTTGTTTTTCTGCTCTGTCAGTTTGCAGAAGACTTAAAGTGATGATGAAGAGGACTTTGTCTTCTAAAAAACTTCCAGAATCATTTCCAGCCAAACACAATTCCCCCAAAAAGTTTGAAATTTGTGTTAATGATTTAGAAAAACATTTTATTATCTTTTGTTTTTGTTTTATTTCAAAATATATTTCATTTTTATTTTAAAATGGCCTGCAACATTTCTACTGCATTTGAGTTGTGCAGTATACTGAATCTGAAATAAGATTTTATTTTATTTTATTTTGTTTTGTTTTGTTTTGTTTTGTTTTATTTTATGGGAAGTTCAAAACCCCCAGAACATGACAGAAAACATATATAATCAAGTGGAATTGTCTTGAAATATGACTCAAAAGCAAATAGAAGCCCTCAATTTCTCCATCCAGTATTCCCCAAAGAAGGTTTCTTACATTTTCTCTCAGTTATCCCACTGGTTCCTCACCCTCCCCCACAAAAATTGCCCTCTAAACTCAGCACAAATAGTGGCTTTTAATGAGGACTTGAGGCAGTGGAGTTTCTCCCGGGCTCTGCATGCATCAGTAGGAAGGAGGGTGAGCAGGAGATGTCTGCCCCCTCCTCCAGCACTGGCAGTGGTACATTGCAGCTAATTGTGATTTACCCAGTAACTTCCATGCCTTCCAGGGCAATTACCTTATCTGTGTGGCCAATTCTTCTCCTGCTCACTGCCAAAGAAGTTGAAAAGTTACAGGAAAGACTGAAAAATGAAACAAAGTAGGGTGCTTCACATACTTCCTCAGTCCACATACCACTGAGCATGTGAGCTTTGTCTGTAATGCAGAGAAAGAGAGAATGAAAGTTTTTGTCTAAAATAGTCCTATTGACTATAGAATGTCAGGACTTCTGCATGAAAGCAGAAGTACAGTTTCAAGAAGCAACGCCAGCCTATAAAATCAGCCTGTAATTATTCTACTTACTCTTGTTAAATCAGCTCCTTTAAGTCTTTATCCATCTGCCCTTTAAACTCACTATCAAGAGAGATGAGGCTTCACTTTATTAGTTGCTTTATTTGAGGGCTCTAGCAAAACATGAAAGAAAGGACCTTTGCTGCCTACGGGGGAGATCACTATCCGTCTTAGATTATGAAGCAGTCCCTTAAATTGTCGTCCTCAGTGGATGACAGAACTACCTACCTTCTGAAATCATTAGCTAGCCAAGAAGCACATAGCATCTCCAGCCTGCTGGTCTCTCACTGACCATCAGAAATCTTCCATTATGGCTTCCTCACCTGCACTTGTGAGCATTTTAAGAAATATGGATTTAACATAGGCATGTGAAATTTAGTGTGGGCAAAAGACTATAAAACTTCTAGCCAGGTAAAATGATTGATGATTAAAAATCAGCTTTTGAGCTGTGTGCTACACAGCTCTATGTAGGGTGCAATTAAAAAGATTTCTATGGGACTCACAGACAAATAATACAAAAAACTTAGTTGTGTCTTGCATCTCTGCCAAATGCCTAATATTTGAGCATGTTAGTTCTACTTCAAGAACTGAGCAGTAAGCCATTTCCCACCCATGGTCCCATTCTCTATCAGGACATTTATGCTACTTATTAATATCTTCTTTTAATGTATTTGGATATACGAGGTAACAAAATGAAATCTAGTGATCCAAATTACTACAGTATATAGTTATTAGGAAAAACAAACAAACAAACAAACAAAAAAGTGTTTTAATGAAATTCAAAAGCAATCTTCAACAGTTGGTAGTTCTGTGAGAAAATCAGTATTTTTTATTTGTAGTGTTTCATCAGTGCCAGAAAAAAGTTCTTCCACAGTCAGGGCCAAAGAATGCCAGAGTGGTACTAGTTAGAGCTAGTCCTCACCCTAAGCAAGCAGGAGAAAGAAAGAACAGGGATTTGCCTTGGGTCATTTCTATGTTAATTTTGATAGAATAAATGTGCCCAGAGGGTCAATGATGTTAACATGACCTCATCACTCCAGAGCAATATGCAATTAAGCAAGAGACTTGAGTACAGATGCCTTAGCTTGCTATAGCAACAGCCACCATTAACATATTTTGCCCTCTCATTAAAGATACAAGAGAAAGTAGGAAAACCCCGAAAAGAATTTTAAAAGTGTGGCTTTATTTTTAAGGACATGACAAGTTTTTTCCTTTTACTGCCATGGGTTTTTTGTTTGTTTGGTTGGTTTGGTTTTAATAAGGAAACTCCTCGGTTTGGCAGTCTTTTAGAAGGCATTAAAAATGTTAATAGCTGTTTTTGTTGGGTGTGAGAAAAAGAGAGAGAGAAGGTTCATTGAACTGAGCTGGAATAGCGCTGATGCTGCTATAATGTCTTATCCCATGTTCTTGGAAACAAAATCAGATGGAGGCATGGAGTAATGTAAAAGAATAGCAAAAAAAAGTGAAGGGAGCTTCTGCCTCCAGTGCTGATAGCTGCATGTAGTCTCGTGGCTGGGAAAGGACAGAAACAAAGTCCAGCCACCTGGAGAGCTGAAAATGTACACTGGCATCGGGCTATTTCGGGATGTTGCTTTCTGGACTTGAACATCACACGAGTGCTGCAAAAGGAATAGTCTCAGTTGACTAAACCTGAGTGCATTTTAAATGGGAGACAAAGAGTAGAAAAGAGAGAAATGCAGCAGGGAATGAAAAATCTACACAGCTGTGTTTTCCTTCTGCCACAAGCTGAACATTTAGGTGGCTTTGTTTGAACAAAGCTTCTTTATTATTATTTTAAATTTGGACTTACTTTATTTTTAAGCAGTTGTATGAAACAGATTGAGGTAGAGCTTTTTTCTGCATTGATTATGATAAGATGAAGGTTCCTGTATGGCAGAAGGTTAGAGTCAGTGCTAGAAATGAAAACCAACCTTTCTGACCCACTGCATCTTCATTAATCCTTTGGTACTGATTTTCTCTGACATGTATTTGGACTTTTCAAACCAGTGTTCTGCCAAGATAGCTGTTTCTTTCCTAGCATCCCTTGCTCTTAGCTGAGTGGCTGAGGCAAACTTTGCAGCACTGGGGACATTGAAATTTTAGGATGACAAATCCATAACTGGAGTAGTATGTTCTCAACACTTTTGAAAGTACTCCTACTCCTAAGTGATTTTCAATGCAGATTTAGGAGCATCACCTACTTTGACAGTTTTTGTTGTTTGGTAATTTCTCTCTGCTTGGTGTTTTCAGTTTTTCTTAATGTGTGAACCAAAGATTATTTTCCATGGCACAATCAATGCTGATTGCAGAAGGAAGAAGGAGCTGACAGTAAACAAACAGGGTGCTGCTCTGAGAGCTGCAATTCAAAGACAGCAGGACTTCAAGAAGCCCATCTCAAAGCAGTTGTAGGTTTAAAGACCCTAAGGGCAGGGGAGACCTAGCCACCTACCATGATTATCTAGATGTTTATCTAACACACACTGACCTTGCTATTCTTCCAGAGGACAGATTAAAATGTGCATTTTTGTGGTGTGGGAGAGCTGGGAATGGAGCCCACTGATGAAGCCTTAGCCCATTGGCATATTGCTGTTAAATGTTAACAATGGGTGTTAAACATTAACAGCGAAGTGGTGAGGCCCTTGCACAGGTTGCCCAGAGAAGCTGTGGATGCTCCATCCTTGGAGGTGTTCAGGGCCAGGCTGGATGGGGCTTTGGGCAACCTGGTCTGCTGGAAGGTGCCCCTGCCCATGGCAGGGGGTTGCAATTAGATGGTGTTTTAATGTCCATTCCAACCCTAACCTTTCTGTGATTCTGTGATTATACATGTATGATTCTGTGATGAAGTTATTAATTAACTTCCCTCCAGAGCTGTGGCTATGTTACCCCAGCCCAGAGCACAGCCTCTGGAGCCCTCACCAAGATGGTGGTGTCTCTACTCCAATGTCTCTTAAACCAGCAACACCACATGGGCTTCATGGGTGTAGTCATGTTGGAGACACACTGAAAAAAATCTTTGCTGGAGTCACAGCTTGTATTGACTAAATGAGCTATTTTACCCATATAGGTCAAATATTTCTCTAAATTGCATAAACTATGCTAGTAAAAGAAAAATTTACTGGTTTGAGTTTTGCACACTTAGGCTAAGTTGCTGGCATAGTTGTGTTAGAGTCATATATTAACTTTATTTTTGCTGCAGTCTTGGGATTACTGGTATAATTGCACTGACAAACCATTTTATGGCACAGATGAGCCCTAACTCACAGCCACTAATTTGACTCAAGAGCTCATTCACCTGCACTCCCTGTGTAATTTTTAAACCCAAATGTAAAGGTTTCCTGTTTCACCCTGTCATTTTGTTTTGTTTTTCAGAGACATCTGAAGCAAAATAATTCTGAAATTATCTGGAGACAAATAGGAAGCTGCATCCTTCACATAATAAAATCAACCGTGACTGTATGAAAAAGCTGCTCATGAAAGCGTCCTTGTCTCATGAAGAGCATATGAGGCTATAATTTAACTATAATAATCCCCTGAGAAACTAAACTGCTTACTCATCCTAAATAAGAAGTCAAACCAGATAATGTCTCATGACCCTTTGAAGGGACAAAGTTCTTCTTGTACATATTTATTCATGAATTTGGGTAATGATGCCAAGTCCAATCCTTCATTCTTATTGCACCTGAAATACCAGTTGATTTTCTGAACTACTGTAGGGCATATGCAAAAGGAAAATCCCTTACTGAAACAGCTGCACAGTTGTTTCGTTGTTTCCTTTTTAGGTAGAAAAGGGAATTAAGGGTTGTCTAAGGTGAATTTAAATTTCTTTAGGTGGTCACATATGCTGCATGTTAAGGCTCAAAACTACAAATGGCAAGATTTTTCCACTCTTTCAGATGATGAGCGATCCTTTATTGCACAAGTAGTAATGTTACACAAGTAATTCACCCTGGAAAGCAACGCCAGTCCTCCCAGGGGGGAAGTGTTACTCAGTAGGACTGGTACTCCCTAAACTAGGCAATACCACCGTCTCCATGGCTCCTTGCACAGCCATAGTTCTCTAAAATCACACTAGATCTGTAGATTTTGCTATTATGTTCAGCAATTTGCTGAAAACCTGGCCAGGAAGGAAGAACAGAAGCTGACACTGAAGGAGTAGTGCCCATGCCAGTGCTTGTAACCAAGAAAAAGGAAGACTCTGCCCTCTGAGAGGTCAGGGAAAAGCAATGCTGAAGAGCTTCTCCTGCTCCTTCTGGTACCTTGCATTCCCACAGAAGCACCTGGAAGCACCTGGAAGAAGAGACTTTGCTTTCAGGATAGCATTTTCTTTCAGCTTATACTTCTGAAAATGAAAAACAAGAGCCAAATGCTTACATGGTATCTGTAAAAAACCTCCTGAGCCCATAAGGAGGGAGCTTCCTGTGAGCCCCTTCCCTTCCCTGCGAATGCTGAGCAGCAGCAGTGAGGGCTTCTGCTTACATGGATGAGTATCTCCATGCACTTGGCAGAGAGCACATAACCAGTGCTGGTATTAGAGCTGTCATATTCCTGTCTGAGATCCCTGTGTGCAATCACCCCAAAGCTGCATGGGTACAGCATTAACATTTTTGTGTGGCATTGGACCTAATCCTCATGTTCTGGCAGAGAACAGGAGTGTAGTTGCCTGCAGACTGAATCTGATGCCCACCACCTATGGCATATAAAATAAGAACAGGGCAGCACATGCATAGTGAGTGCTGTGTATCTGTGTTAGATCTGGGGCAAACATATACACCTCTGGCAATGCTTTAACTCTCAAGGGAAAAAGTTACTGAGAACTGATGTGTAAATACACAGTTGATGTGCCAAGAGTTTCCAGACTCACAGCAGCTTGATCAGAGTGGCATATCCAGAAATGCCAGACAGCTGCACAGAATAGTCAAACTTCCCAGACAGTTTTAGGGTGGAGATTGGGAACATGTTTAGAAAGCCTAGACATACCATATTTTTCATCCCACTGATAAGTTAAAAAGCAAATGCTCACAAAAAAAAAAAAAAGCCTTAATATGCTTTAAAGAAGTCTTTTCAAGCAGACAGTACAGTATCTTCAGAATTTCCTATTAAAATTCTACTGAATGATTAATTTTCACTAATGCAAATTAATTTAGGATTTCTCAATATTGTCTTACATTAATTTATTCAAGATAAATGCTTGTGCTCATTAAAATCTGTTGCAATTTAAGTATTAATATCTCAGAGTGCTTTGATTCTATGCATATGTAGCATACAGCATTTTGAATATCACTTGCTATTACGGGGGCTTGCAGTTTTGTACAGATCTTGTAACTGGCTGACATATCAGTTGTGGGTTTTTGAAATACTTTTGAAGAATTTTGCACAAAAATCCATATTTCTTATTGTAGCAGCTCAAAACAACCATTTTTTATTTTTAATACCAGCAAACATAGTCTGGTATGTGAATAAAAAGCATTTATTGTGTACTTTACTGTGTGTTTTTTTTTTTTTTCTTTCTTTCTTTTTTCTCTTCTGAATGTGATGTCTCCTGCTGGATTTCTGAAAGACGTAATATATTACCATCACAATTTTCTTGCCCTGAAATATCAGAAGCCTGAGTTTTGTAGCTAGAAATGAAGAGAGAAAAGCCAACAGCCCCCTGGGCTGTACTAGGCACTGTGTCACCAGCAAGTCGAAGAAGGTGAACCTTCCCCTCTGTTGAGCACTGGTGAGACACCTGGAGTCCACTTCTGAGCTTCCCAGCACAAGAGAGACATGGGCACACAAGAGGGAGTCCAGCAAAGGATCATGAGGGTGATCAGGGGTTTGGATCACCTGACATACAAGAAAAGGCCGAGAGAGCCTAGGGAAAACAAAGAAACAAACAAAAAAAAACTCTCATTAGTTTTCCTAGGTGTTTGGATGAGTATGAATAAGGGGAGATGCAGCTACTTTACTGACGAACCGAAGATCTTTCAGACATTCTGTAACAGCATTTGGGACTTAGTTTGTGAAAACAAACCAACAACAAACCAAACCAAACCACAAACCAACAAAAAGAACCCCACAACTAAGACATATCAGCCCTTTTTTTGCAGCTTCTTTCTTTTAAAATGCTTCCAAAGAAATGATTTCTTTTCTTTGCATAGATTCTGTCACATAAGGAGTCTCATCCTGCCACCCCTGTCATATGCAACAATCCTGTCTTGCACATTCAACCTCGCTGAGCTCAATGAGTATTGTTCATGTGAGTTAAGGCGGTGGATTTCATGAACCTTGTAAATATGTTAGTAGCAGAGATGTCTCCAGTATCTCTTCCTCAGGCACATCAGTCAACTTCGTATCTTATCGCAGGAAAGAGAACAGGCCTGGCTGTTCCGTTCCCATAACACGGAGGGGCAGTGGCACTTGCATGAAGTTAGTGGTGTGGAAGAGAGGCTGTGCTGCTGTGCTGCGGGTAGAGGACACACTGTCTTGCTGGGCAAAATGCAGGGGAGGGAGGAGGCATGAGGCAAGACTGTCGTAGAAGGCTTGTGTTCAATGTTTAAGACTTGATAAGTGTTGAGATTCCCTTATGCTGTACAGATGACCACAGTGATTTCATGTTGTTTGCTATTACGTGTTTGACAAAGCTGTAATGTCACCGTGATCCATGAGGGACCTGGTTATCACTCCCAGATATTGCTGCTCAGGAAGACTGCGCTGAAGAGGGGAAAGCCATTTTCAGCTGAACACAGACCGTGTTCGCTATACCTGAAGAGAATACAAGTATATTTAAATAATAAGATATTTGCTTTGCAAAAGATTGGCATAAGCTTCTGCACAGACCTGTTAGCTTAAGGGCTTATCTCTTTTAATGCTAAGGAGTATTTCCACTGTGCTCTCACTGAAGGCCTACTCAGGAACAGCTGCTTCTGCAGCACTCCATGTGTTCATAAGCCCTTAGTGAGATGGTATTTTCTGTTTGGATGATCAACATGCACACTTTTTATGTATCCAGCCTTTGTGTCTGTTAAGATAAGAAGAATCTTCCCTCAGCATTCTTCTTCAAATGCCAAAAACCCTTTTGTTTAAATACAATGTGTCAAACAAATGCTTATCTACGACACTCTTCCCAATAAGCCGCTATATATTGTTGCTATCTCTTCACTTAACATATCTGGTACTTTTCCTACCTCTCCTAAGTCTACTCAAGTGTTTTCCTAACATTTTTCACCTTGGTGCCCCTGTACTGTGCTAATTTACAGCTTCTTGATGCCATATTAAAACTAGTAGTTCCAGAAGAGAAAAGAGTTTTCTCTCTTCTGCTTCACCTATTAGTGGCAGGTGGTTGCTTTCCTTGGGTTTCTGTATGCCCTAGGACACCCTTTGCAGATCAAGCTGAGGAAGCAGGAGGGGCTGATGCTCATGCTGGCTGGCAGCTGCTGGAGGCTGCGCAAGAGGGAGGATTGCTCATGATTTCCCTTTCTTTATCACTCTGCTCCAAATCCACTGTTACCACACCAGATAGGCCTTAGGTCTGTTACTACCTGGGGACCTAATGTTGCACAAAACGAGAGGTAGAAGCAGAATTTCTTTCTGAAATGAAGCTTTTCTCCAGTTGCCAAGACTGGCTTATATGGCCATTATCTGTCCAGCCGTACCTGATGTAGTCTTTTCCTGCAAACATTCACACAAATAGCTCCTGCAATTCTTCCACAGTCACAAATGGTTTGCAGATGGAAGGGGGAGACATCAAAGTTTTGCTTTCCTTGCAGTTTCAACCTGAAGACTTTGGCTAGGGATGAATTACAGAAAGAAAAAAAAAAAAAAAAGTTTTATTTTTTCTAGGTGAACATATTACAGAAATTCAGTCATTTTAAGTAGGTATAAATACCTTATGACCTTATGACTAATTTTGACATGGTTCTACCTTCTCTCCTTGCCCTCTGCACCCCATTTTGAGTGGCTGCCTGTGCTTCCCAGCTGGAGCATCCCTTTGTTGGTGCAGTGGGACAGCTCTGCAGCCCTTAGACTCTCCCAGGCATCCTCACCAGCCCGGCCCTCACACACAGAGTCATTCTCCAAACACCTCATGGCCCATCTCCTCTGTAGTACGGAA
This sequence comes from Netta rufina, assembly GCF_964035555.1. Lineage (NCBI taxonomy): Eukaryota > Metazoa > Chordata > Aves > Anseriformes > Anatidae > Netta > Netta rufina. The sequence continues at coordinate 81,503,581 of NC_140125.1, read as the reverse complement.
GAGAAGATTCATGAGTCCAGGTTCAGATCTACAAGCATATTCACACTGTGAAATCATATTGAAAACATCCTGTTGGGTGTGAGGAGCCAAAATGCCTTTGTGGATATGGACTGTAAGCACTGCAGACTTAAATAGAACAAAGCCCAGCAAGTGCTCTGATGGCCAGCATTACTGCAAAAATGAAATGGCAATGGGAGAGGTGGTATCAAGCCAGGATTTTTCTTTGTAAATTAAACTGAAGTAGATTTCAGAACTTTTACAGGTACCTGCTCTTTTCACTTCATATATGAAAGCTCAACATGAGATCAAAAAAAGGCAACATGTCATTCCTGGAGCCAGTGAGGCTAAGGTGAGAGAAATGTTGTAAAAATAGTGCATTGCCTTCAATTTCACCCCCTTTGGCAGCAGGAACTGAAGGTTCACAGCTGGCAATACCTTTGCAATGAGAGGAGTCAACACATCCTTGTCTGAAAAAGTAACTGAACAGTTTGCTTTGGGGAAATGCAGGTCTTTATGTTGTGCACCAGCAGTTAGAGTATTTATACTAGGTTCAGTTCTGTTTTCTGTCTGGCTGGGTCCAAATCGACCTCCTCTGCTTCCCAGCAGAGCCCAGTAGCCACCAGTTTAAAGGCTGCTCTGAGCAAGAACATTTTTGCTCTTACCACTCCACACCTAGCAAACAAAGAGGAGAGAGATTTCTCCCACTAGCAAAAAGCACTTAATTATGCATTAGCAAGCACAGGCTGGAAAGGAAGAGAGCCCAAATCATTCTGCACAGATTAGGGACCACAGGGAAAGGCAAAATCAAGAATCCAGTTCCTGCTTGAGACAAAAAATGTTTTTCTACATTTTTGGTTATGACTTCTTTGCACGTGAGCCCTGTAAGCTCTATGTCCTAATGACTAAGAAAGCTGAAGTGCCTGCTGGTGCCTGCTCACAGCTCTGTGAAGACAGAAGTACCTATCCTAAATAAAGAGAAGAGCCTTTCCCTTCATGAAATAAAAAAGGAGATCGTTGAAGAGGTCATCTCTTATATATGTCCATTATGTGATGACTCGGGACACTATTTCTTAAAGCACAGGTCTGTTATGTGGCTGGATTAATTGCACCAGCTATATTCCCAATTGCAACCACCTAGGTAAGGACAATAGCCTCATCTCTGACCTTTCCTCAGACATGCGGTCAGCCCTGTAAGAAAGGCAGTGGAAATGTCACGTACCTGGGAAATACAGAACTGATATGCCTAATGTGAGCCTGCATAGTGCAAGTGAGCAAAGCAGACTCCAGAGGAAAGTTTCCCACCAGCCCCGTGCAGCTGTGGGAGGGCAGGAGGGTTCAGCACCATTGACCAGGCTTTGAGAATGACAAGGCTCTTTCCTGGTGGATTTTTTTCCCTAAGTTCTTTCTTTAGCAGATATCCATTTCTAGCCTTTCCCTCCCTGCATCCCAAACGTTTTTTGTTTCAGTCCCCCGAGGCTCGTTATTTGCAAGTGTGTAAAGGAGCTGAACTTCCTGGCTTTCTGGAGCTGCAGCCAGATGTGTTTGCAGTTTTTTCTATTAGCACCTCTCTGAAACAGGGACTGGCCCTGCTTAATACCAAGCAGCCCTCAGCAAAGAGATTACATATGTGAAAAGCATGAGAATAGGGCTGAAAATGCCAGGTTAATGCTGAGCAAGAACACCTAAACTTTGCTAGTCTGCCTTGCTGGGCAAACCCTTGTTTGTTTTTGTTTTTTCTTTTTTTCTTGTTATTATTATTATTTTGGCAAACCCTGTCAGCCTTTGCCAGCCATAAGGAGTGAGCAGACTCTTCCAGTCCTCTCCTGTCCTCTTCCAGAGACATCTCACCACATCTGTACTGCCTTCTCTTGTTTTTCTCTCTCCCTACTTTCTGACACCTGTATGTTTTCTTACTAGGGTGCATCTGTTCTGTTTCAAGCTATCTGGATCTGCTCTCCTTGTAGAAACCCACTAACCTGTGCTTTGTCTAAACTTTTATGTGTGCTTCAATCTCTGAAACCCAATTGCTGCCCAGTTCCTAAGGACTTTATCTGACTGGTAGGCACAAAGTGTTTGAAATACATAAATGCCTGATGTTTCATTAAGTTGGTTCTTTTTCAAAACACTAAAATATTTCCCAGTGTTGTCATGAATTTAGGCAGTAAAATATTAGCTCTTTAAATACGTGTTTTACCAATATCCCCTCAAGTGCAGCAGTTAGCAAGTTTGCAAGTTTGTGAGTTTCTTTTCTCTATTTGTATTAATGGCTATTTTTGTTTTCTTAACAGTCACCTGAGGTTAAATCTAAGTTAACCACAGAAAAGATTGAAAATTGTTTTCAAACTTTTCTGGAGCACAATTAACCTAATATTTTAACAGCTGGCAGCTGCAGTAATTACTTTAAGATTATACCTAAAGTCTGTTGAAATCTAATTACTCTGATCTATGAACCAGGTAATTAAGGTAAAAACTCCTGCATTTTCTTAGACCTCATTAATTTATTTCCTTTGAAAATTGTTAGCTAATGATGGTACATTAAGAGTTTATCCATAAAATGACAATGAATAATTGAAACCTTTATCCTGGGACATTAAAGGACAGAACAGTGTTTAACCACTCAATGTCTTGATGATTATTTCTTAATTTACAGTGCAAATATCATGCAAGTTTGGGGAGAAAGAACTGATCAAACTGGGAAAGTGGCCTAGAAAGACACAAATATTTTCTTTCTCATTGACCCAGTATCCAGCAAATAATCCAGGACTGCCACTGTGGTGCAGAGACTCCCAGGAAATACCACAACCTGCTGTTTCTCAGGTGTTCTGGAGCTGCAGCGCAGGTGCAAAGAGACACTCGGGCTTGCGCCTGGAGGGAGCAGGGCGGGTGCCCATTTGATATGGAAATGCTGCGGTTTTAGTGTTGCTTCCAGGCCGCCTGGCACAGCTCCTGCAGCATGGGGACACGCTGCAGCAGGAGCCCTGGGGGCTGCTTCCTCATCCCAGAGATGCTTGCAAGCTCTGAGATGTCGTGTGCTGTGGCTCCACCTGCAGCATCCTCCTCTCTCCCCAGCGTACAGCTTGCGTCTCAGGTAAAGGATGAGCTTTTCTCTTTCCTGAGATCCGTGGAAAACTTCTGATTGCTGTGCCTGTGTCAGGAAGCTAAAGAGAGGGTGCTACGTGCATTTCTCACCCCAAGTCAGGGTGTATTGAGAGGCCAATGTTACTAACCAAGATGCTAGGTACTACCAAAAGAGTAAGGGCAGACCTAAATGGTGGCAAAGCAAAGCTGCTTTCCGTTATTTTGACATGATTCTAAGGCTTGTGTTATTTTGAACTATAATGTAGTTCAAGCTGTAACCTGAAAGGATGCAGCTGGCAGTGGCTGTGCCACCATCCTGTGCCCTCCGTCATTGAAAGGGATCTCCAACTATGCCTGTTCTTCTGATGAAGTTTCCTCAACCTCTCATACTAAGTTTTTATAATTAATTTTTCATATTCTGTTATCACCCAGAAGACTGGGAAAGCATCTGGGTCTGAGTGTGCTAGACATCAGGACAATGCATACTGCAAACTCAGTCCTTTTTTCTCAATAATCACATCTAATGCAGGAAAAGCAACCTGTGGCTACAGAAAGACTACATAATTACATAAATTGGTAGATAGATCAATGTTTTCTCGTGGTAAGTGTAACAAATCTAATAACAGAAATCTTTATTAGTCATGTAAGAACTTCTGCAGAATAAGCTATTGAATTCAGGACTTCTCAGGACTGGCTCCTGAGTACCAGGTAAGGCACTTATTTGTTACATAACATCATAGCAAGGAAATCCACTTGCATGTGTTTCAAGTGTTTAATCTGAAAAGCCTGATAGGTTCAAAGTTATTTGCAGCTGGTCTGTAAAATAACTTTGGTGAGAAACTGTCAAGGCATTGATCATAACTTCGAAGAAAAGTTTTGGGTGATCATCTGTTAGACCACAAAGGGCCTGAGTAATTACATATCTGGTGAGATCCCTGTATATAGGGAAAAATAATACTGCTAATAATAATAAAAAATAAAAATAATAATAAAAAAAAACAACAGTCAAACAGAATATAATTTGCCTTTATTTATTTTTTCTCCAATAATGATACATTATTTACGAAGTCAAAAAAGTAATAAAGTCAGATATTCTGTGAGGCATTTTATTTATAAGGAAACAAGTTAAGCAAATGAGCTAATTAGGAAAATTAAGGATAAAAATATTGATTCAATATGAGAGAGATCTGCACATGGCTACTCAGGAAATCCTGCTTTAAGAATACCAAGACCAGTTTACCAGACACATAGCTGCTAAAAGATTAAATCAATCAATGTTGGAACTGCTTTTTCTCAGGAAACTGTGTGTTGTCAAATCAACTCTTTTCAAATCATTATATATTCCCACTGCGTCATAATTCTGGCCAGAAGCCAAGTCTTCAATCAGTTTTCGGCCTATTTGTCTTCCTGCTTCAGTAGACATAGCCTTTTTCCAGAGCTTCAACAGCAGTCCTCCTTGGAAAGAAACACAACATGACATTGTCAAATTAACATGGAGCACACGCAGCTCACGGCACACAAGGGATAAAGTGCCTGTCTGGCAACAAACACCTACCACTCTCCTGTGGATAGTGAAATGTAGACAAAGCTGGAACATGCCAATGGGGTAATAATTGCCTACAGCTATGTAGGGAGACACAGGCCATTCATTCAGCTCAGGTTCCTTTGTATTGATAGACAACTTGGCTTGTTCCCTTGTCACCAGTGTTGCAAGTCAAAATGATTGAAGATGCATGTTAGGGTCTTGTTCTGCAATTGCACATAGCTTCATAGCTTATGAAACAATGGCCTGGTGGTTACAACCATGCTCATCACTGTTTTCACTCTAAATCTACCAAGATTTTGCCCTTCTGCCCAGCCAAGCCTCAAGCTAAAGAAGCAAATGACCCCAACATTTTCATTCAGGCAACAACTAGTTGTTCTCCATGAAGTGTGCCTGACCCATCCAGCATTAGCACCAGTATCTTTACGATGGAAACGGGCCAGAGGGGAAATCTAAGAGAAGGGGAAAAAAAAAAAAAAAAAAGTCTACAAGAAAACCATGAGGAGTTTAATTATTCTCCTTATTCACCTGCAAAACATGAAGAATTGGATTCCCACCATATTTTATCAGGGAAGTGGTGAGGTAAGAAGAGAAGGAAACAACCTGTCTGTCCTCCTGACTGTCCTGGCAGCCATGGAGATCCTGCCATACTCCAGGTAGTCTTGTGAGGAGAGCAGGAGAGGTCTCAGCTAACATGGCTGCTGACCATGCCTTCAGATATCCGTGAGGGGCAGAGCACGAACAGTAAAGCTTCTTCTGACTGTTAGCGGATAAACTTAACAGGCAGCTGTTCTGGGTTTACATGGCAAGGTCAGGGGTGGGGTTGGGTGGGGTGGGGGGGGGGGGGGGTGGAGCAGAAGGGTTGTCCTCTGAGAGCAGAGCCCAGCAGCTACCCCATGTTAGCTCAGAGCCAGCTCCAGACAGTTTGAAAAGGGACCTGCTGCTGGCCAGGCAGTGACACTTGTTGCATGTCAAGTAGAGCAGAAAGTGGAAACCTGCTGTGTAACAGCAGCTGGGAGAGAGAAGTTGGAAAATGTGAGAGAGTCAGCCCTGCAGACACCAAATGAGGAAGGAGGGCAGGAGGAGCTCCAGGCACCACATCAGCAGTTCCCCTGCTGCCCGTGGGGGACCCGTGCTAGAGCAGTTTGCTCCAGCAGAGAGTGACTGTGAAGGAGCAGAGGAGACGAAGTGTCAGGGACTGACCGCAGCCCCCATTACCTTGTGCTGTTTGGGAGGAAGTAACAGAAGAGGGAGGTGGATGGAGGGGGAAGTATTTTTAGTTTGCTTTTGGTTTCTCACTGCTCTAGTCTGTTATCAGTAGTCAATAAATTCCATTAATCTTCCTACTCTGAGTCTGTTTTACCTGTGACAATAATTGCTGAGTGATCTGCTTGTTCTTATCTCAACCTATGAGCTTTTTTTCATCATATTTTCTCCTCCTATCCTTTTGAGGAGGTGGAATGAGAGAGCAGCATGGTGGTGCTGAGCTGCCAATTCATATGAAATCACCATAGCAGCATCGCACTGTTTCCATATGGCTCCCTGCTAAACTGGGAGAGGCAGCTAAAGGGAAATAAAGGGTAACCAGACTGAATCAAGAAATCAAAACTCACTGTGTGCTGGACAGGGTCCTATCCTATGAATTACAGAAACCTTCTCTCTTGTGCTGAAGTTTGCAGCACCACAAGAGTACTCCACTTCTCACAGAACATATTTAAAAGTTTGAAGAATCTGTCTCTACGAAAACAACAGTATGTCACTTTTTGTCATCTGGGTGCTGTAGCAACAAGGTCTAGCTTTTCAGATCCCCTCTGAGACTGTGGATCCAGACCCACGTATAGTTAAATATAGTTTAGAGCTCCACTTCTGAGCTGCAAAGCTATCACCAGGTTGAGATAGCTTGCATTTAACTCTCAGATGAATCCAAAGCCCATTCCTTCAAGACAGTCAGGGAAATCTCCAGCCTGCAAAGCCAGTAACTCCAGATACTTTCCAGTTTATAGCTGCACCCACATGAAATATCTTAATCCCTCTCTTTCCTTCTCCCTACTGCCTTCAGCATCCATGCTTTTTATCCTCTCTCCCTCCAGTGCTGCCCTCATCTGCTCCACTGCCCTGGTTCTCTGCTCCCTGCTTCCTGCCCTGTTGGTCCTGCTTTTGCTTTCTGTGCTTTCCTCCCCTCCCACTGTGGGGACACGACCTAGAGGTAGGTAAAGAAACCCTGAACTATAACATAAGATACGAGGCACAGGACAGAGCTGTAAAGTTCCTTATTCAAACTACGAGGCAACCCTCACATTAAATGCAAGGCAAAACTCTGGGATGCTCTTTTGTAAGACTGAATAGCTTCATCAAACAGCCTTTCCCAGCTGAAAATACAGAGAGAGAGAAAATTTTCACTGAAGTGTATAGACAAAAGATCTCAAAAAAGTGCTATGGCTCTGGATACTAGCTTTACATTGTATTTTTATATGCTGTTTTCCTTTAAAGATTCAAAATAGCTTTCCTTCATAAAGGCCAAAAACCAAAACCAACCAACCAAACAACAAAACAAAACGAAACCATCCAGCCCAGCCGTCTCTACGAATGAATTGAAACCTCGGAAGAGTGTAATTCTATGTCTCACCGCTGGATGGTGATGCAGAATTTATTTTAGATGAAGCGATTGTCTAAGAATAACTGTTTCACTGGGGGAGGTATCTTCTGTTAGACAAAAGATTGAGAAGGAAAGCAAAATAAAACAAACAACAACAACAAAACAACAGAACACTTGCTGACACAAAACGTTGTTTGTGATATTTTCTCCATTTTTTGTAATGACTTCAACTGATCTAGTAAGTTCATTTACATTTTTAACGATTCCAAATTTAAATGATGAAATGCAAGCTAGTGTTTGTTTGTAAACTTTATGTGCAAATTAGAGAGAAAAAAAAGTAAGGTCATTTGCTCCAATATATGATGCCTTTGTCTCATGTGAAATCCTTACCACATACCATCAGTGCTATTCCATTGATGCATTTATTCTCTGGTGCATTGTTTACTTGTGGCTGTATTTTTAGCTGTACTGTTTTATCTCCAGGAAGTGATTATATTATATAGAAAATCACTGCATTCATGTGGAGGAAGCTATTGAAACAAAGAACAAGACAAAGTGCATATGGACTACAGACACCATGTGAGAGGTGGGGCTCTTACCTGTTAATTTATTTGCTTTGTGGAGTGCTCTCATTGAGAGCAGGACTCTGTTTTGCTGTGGACTGAAGCCACTGATGGATGGCAAGACATCCCCTTCAACAAGCATCCTCTGAGGCAAGAAAAGCTGGAAGTTGTTTGTGGTTTGTAAATCTGTACAGAAATGTGTGGCTGCAATGAAATCTACAGCATTAGCCCAGTCTTCACCAAAATTTGCTTCTGGATCAGGGAGATATCTTAAGCTGAAATAAATCAAAATAAAAATGTAACAGATAATTGAAATCCACCATAGAACACAGTAGTTTATCATTTATCCCAAACGTGTTTTGTTCATTATAAAATCCTGAGTGGTCTTGGTGTCACAGTGACTTAAAGTCTCTTTCAGAACTTTACACCTAATTTCTCTTGGCATCATTGCCTCTGGCCAGGTTAGACACTGCTTCTGGCTCAGGTCCTGGCTCCCAGAGAGGAATCACCATCTTTTTGTTAGCCCATAGCCTGCCTGCCCTTTGCAGCTTGAGGCACAGGGGCTTCATGTCTCAGTGGATATCCCACACTCCTACAGAGTGGATGAGCAGAGCCTAAAGGGCATCATCTCTCACCCATTATCTTGCGCACCAAGGGCATGGAAGGGTAGAGCCTAAAGAGTGGAAGCCCAAAACCTCATACAGTCTTTGTTCAGACATTATCCTTACAAACAGTCATGGGGGTGGGAAGGTCCCCTGGCCAGCTCTCTGATTCCCATACCTGTCCTGGAACTTGGGCAGTGCGTAGGCAATGGAGGCAACGTGTGCCTTCCACATGTAATGGAGAGCGTCATCCAGTATGAAAGAGGAGAACGTTTCAGGGCCCACAGCTTTTTGCTCTGTAAACCGCAGATACTACAACAGCAGGGAGGGGAAAAGGCAGAGAAATGAGAAGGTGATTCAAACCCAATAAATTTTTCAGATTTATGTACAGATCACACAAAAGAGTAAGTTCACAACATAAGGAAAACTGTTTTTGAGTAGTTAGCATGTGTTGCTTTTACTTTGTAAGTAATTGTAATATCTGACCTAGGAAGAAAAGGATGATTAATATAGATTTATAAAGTGAATTAATGTTCCCACTGAAGTTAAAGGGATTTGCTGTTCTTCAACTTCAATAGAGTGTTTTTCCCACATAATATAGGCATTCTGTCAGAATTCAGTGGACTTGTGTATCTGAGTCTATCTGACTTGTGTATCTGAAGCTTCCATGCTATTGGATTCCTTTAAAAACTGTTTGTACTCTTTCAGCTGCAACTGCTGCAGGTTTTCAAAAAAATAAGAATATGAGTATTAATGGTTATCATTATGGCTATTTGAGAAGTAGATTGTTTATAATGACCTCATAAACATACTGTTTACAATAAAGAATCTGAAGAAAACAAATCCAGTCTTGCTCTGAAAACCTCTCCCTCTGCTCACAGCTGTCAAGAGGAACTTACAGTTCTAAGTTTCTGATTGTTATCTACTACTTGACTACTAACAAAGACATTGAATAAAGAAGTCTATCTTTAAAAGTAGTTATTAAATCTATGAAATAAGAAATACTGATATCTTTGGGATTAGAGAGCAACTGAATAAGGAGGAAAAAGAGTACGTACTTGCATAAATAAATACACTACTCAGTGAAGTTTCAGAACTTCAGGTTTAGTTGTTCAGAAGAATAAATGAGCCTTACAAAACCAACACGAGGCCATTTCTCAAGGGTAATGTTCTATCTTGAATGCTAATGTTAGCAATTTAACATGCTAATATTAAGACTACAAGTATAACTGTTAATGAAACAGTCTCTGAGGACAGACACCAAAATAATTGTGTCACTCTATGTCATGCTTTTCCACTTCTTACTTTTTTATCAAGCTGTTATTGAAAGCAAATCAAGCTCCCTAAATCTTAATAATAATACTTCTAAAGTAATATTCTGATATCATCTCTTACAAAACATGAAAAGTAAAAAAGTAAAATTGTTTACTTCAAAATAGGCCTTCCACTTATCCATGAGTTCAGGAATGCGAGAACGGCAGTCAGCAACACTATAGCAGAAATCACCTCTTCGTTCCTCTGGTGGCAGTAATTCTATCTCATATGGTACCTCTCGAAAGAGGCCAGCTTCCACTGCCCCCAGAAAGGGTATGACGGCCAAGTAGTAATTCATACCTGTAATGATAATTAAAAATGCAGAGGCACTACCCACTAGCAATGAAAAGTTCCCACACAGAGAAATGGAATCTCTCCAGCACCAAATGTGGTCATTTCAAATTGCCATTGCTATGTTCAGCAGTGAGATAGAAGTTTGTGCTGAAATGCACTAGTGATAATATCTGTATTGATTCTGATATGATTTGCAATATTGATTTATATATTGCCCATTTATAGTCTTGCATGAGCTGACAGTGTGCTATACTTTGCAGAAATTGAAAAACTAAAGGTAAAATTAGATCTTTATAGGTTACCATGGATAGAACATTAAAAGCCTTTGAAATGCTAGTTGCAAACTGAGCAGAGAAAATGATGATCAGGGTGAAAGATGAAGAGATCCTCCAACATGGCATCACAAGTATTGCTTTCATAAAAAAAACTCTGTATACATCCTAAGAATATAAGAAAGGAAAAGGCAAGTCCTAGCAAAATTTTCCTGGAAACTGATTTTATTTTTAAAAGAGACATTTCATTCATTGAAAACTTATTGGAAATGACCTCAGTTGATTTGGTATGATTTATTTTAGGATGATGGCTTCCTGTGGTCTGATCTATAAGTTAGAGCAGTCAGTTCCAGTATGTAGAAAACCCAGATTCAGTTCCTGCCTGTGCTGGACCACATCTCCTGCGAGAGTGCCCATACGGATATTTGATGATCTTCATTTAGGAAGAAATTTTTAAATTCTTGCCTTAATTGCATCCTTCTCTGTAGAAATAAATTTTAATGACTTTCAGTGAAGAACAGGCTAAAGCCTGGATATCTTCCCTCCTGGGTGGGTAGCTCTGAGCCATTGAGCTGAGAAGTCATTTGCTCATGCTTAAGTAGCAGTGTGACAAGGACGGTCTCACACACCTTGGGGCATATTAAATACAGATTTCTGGTTTAAGCTCATTCCTGGCTTGGTATGACTATGCATGCCAGACAGGGTCACCCTGAAGGCCAACCAAAAACACGTACATCCTCAGAGCAATAAGAGGCATTTCTGTGCAGTCTAAAACACTTTTTGTGTGTTGCTGCTGCAATATGGTAAATCAAGACTGAGTTTATACATTTTCTGGAGGCAACAAAAGTGGTATCATGCAGAATTGCAGTGTTTAGAAGTAAGTTAAGAGCAGGAATGCGATTTTTGTTCCAGGAAGGTCCTCCACTTGTACAGGGCTATGCCATGACCCTTCATACTTGTCACTGTGTGGGACACCTTCCACCAGAGTACCTAGTCTGCCTCAGAGATGAGAAATTGAATTTAGCAGTTGGATTGAGTATCACAGTGAGCTTTGATTTTACTCTAAATTTATGTTTTACATTTACTCTGTGCTCATACTTTTGATCACATGAAGATACGTACATTTAATTGCTGGTTCACGAACAGAAGCTTCATTCAAAGAGCCTCTACAATAAAGCACTGGCATGGAGGGAAGGGGCAGAGCTTGCCTGCAGGTCTTGTGGAAAGGGGGACTTGTGGCAGGACAGCAGGAAAGCAGAGGGAGCAATGGACAGAAGTGATGGAGAGAAAATGTGTGAGATGAAAAGGAGGGGACAGCCTTCCCTTTCTAATGAAGGGAAAGAATATTCAAACTAGAAGCCTTTTATTTAAAAAAAAAAAAAAAAGTTTTACATAATTTTATTACATTTATTTATAATTACTGATTATAAGCTATAGGTCAGGCTTTTTCTTTTTTTCCTTCTGTCCTACCTGCCAGTTCAATTTCTGGAAAAAAAAAAAAAAAAAAAAAAAAAAAGTAGGTAGTCTTTCCAAAAGTCAGAGTTCCAGTCTCAGAAAAACAAAAACAACAGCAAAAATCAACAAACGAACAACAACAACAACAAAAAAAAAAAAAAAAAAAAAAAAACAGATCTTAAAATTATTGTCTTTGACTCAGATCAGATAAAAAGGAAATTTTATTATTTAAAATTATTAAAGAATGTGTTAATTCAGCTTTTCCATAATGGAAATAAAACCATCATTCTATTTAGACCATTTGGAATATATTAGATTGGGTGCAGGCAAGTTATTTAAATATTTCTGTTTTATCAAATGAGAAAATGTAATTGTTATTTATGTTGTTTTTTTGTTTTTTTTATGGGCTCATAAAAGTCCATACTCTGTGAAAATCTGTGTATGCATTTTTTGAGAACTCTATTTCCACATAGCACACTGGCTGTAAATAGAGCAGAGGGGAATAAACTACACATGTGGCCCCTTCTTGCAGATAATCAGTGATAGAACAAGAGAGAATGGACTCAAGTTGTACCAGGGGAGATTTAGGTTGGAAATTAGGAGAATTTTTTTCTCAGAAAGAGTAGTCAGGCATTAAAATGGGTTGCCCAGGGAGGTGGTGGAGTCACCGTCCCTGAGGGTGTTTTAAGGAAAGGTTGAATGTGATACTTAGGGACATGGTTTAGTGGGTGACATTGGTAATAGGAGGATGGTTTGACCACATGATCTCGAAGGTCTTTTCCAACATTAATGATTCTATGTGTACTTACAATCATAGAATGTTTTGCATTGGAAAAGACCTTAAACATGATCTAGCTCCAACCCCACTGGCAGGGGGCAGGAACAATTCCCACCAGACCAGGTTGCTCAGAGTCTCATCCAATCTGGCCTTGAACGTTTCCAGGGATGGGACATTCACAGCTTCTCTGGGCAACCTGTTCCAGTGCCTCACCAGCCTCTGAGTAAAGAATATCTACCTAATATCTAAGCTAAATCTTCCCTCTTTTACTTTAAAACCTTTACTCCTTGTCCTATCACCATGCTCAGTGACAAAGAATCCCTCCCCAGCTTTCCTGTAGGCCCCATTTAGGCACAGGAAGGCCACCATAAGGTCTTCCTGGAACCTTTTCTTCTCCAAGACAAACAACCCCAACTCCCTCAGCCTGTTTTCATCGAAGAGGTGCTCCAGCCCCTTGATCATCTTCACGGCCCTCCTCTGAACTTGCCCTAATAAGTCCATGTCCTTCTTGTGCTGGGGGCCCCAGGGCTGAATGCAGTGCTCCAGGCAGGGTCTCACGAGAGCAGAGTAGAGGGGGAGAATCACCTCCCTTGGCCTGCTGGCCATGCTTCAGTTGACGCAGCCCAGGGTATGGTTGGCTTTCTGGGCTGTAAGCACACATTACTGGCTCATATTGAGCTTCTCATCCACCAACACACCCAGATCCTTTTCCTCAGGGCTGCTCTCAATACTTGCACTTGAGACAAAGAACATTGTAGTATTAGAGTCTTTTCTATTGATGCTTAAAGTGTTACTCATTGGGCTGTCCTACAGAACAATAAATGGTTACCTTTGACTTACATGACACATTCCAGATCACATCCTTTTCTGTTCTGCAAAGTTCTTAGCTAGACATGAATACAACTATTCTTTCATTTCTGTTTAAATAACTGGTTACAGTTCGCTGTGCCACACACCATAATTTCTCCCATGATACTTTCAGAGGATGCAGTATACCTACCTTTACATCCCACATAAGAGTAAGGTGCTCTGCCACATCTACCAATAGAGGTGCCAATACCACTGATTTAGTGAGCACTTTGGCTGAGTTAGCTCACAGCTATTCCTTCAGTAACATTTGTTGCTTTGTTTTTTATTGGCATTGCCTTACACAAAGGTGTTTCCAAATATAATTTGATCTCACTATCACTGCTTCCTACTATTTCTAATATTTTCTTATGTGCAATGGAAAGACCCATTTTTAGTTACACCTATGGTAGACATTTTTACAAATCAAATTCTTGTGTGTCTCATGCTAAGAAAAAACCCACAGACTATCAAAAACAATTAGTTGATCTCCTCAGTTCAACCTATGAATTGACAGGGGCAACCTATGAATTAACAGAATTATCAGAACAACCCTGGGATTTTGGATGTTTGTTTTTTTTTTTTTTTTTTTTTTTAAATCTAGATGTACATTTTCAGACATGTTGAGGAAAACATTGAGAGTGTCAGTGACATTGATGTTGGAAAGTCAGATCTTTACATTTTCTCTCTCTGTCTTCAATTTGTTTCTACTTACTGGAATAACAAAATAATAATAATAATAATACGATTTAAGCCTACTAGAAGTCCAAAGCCAATATTAAAGTGAATAGAAATTATCCTGCAGCTTATGTATGCCAAATCAAAGTGATAACTGGTTTTGCTGGGTATTTCAGGGTCCACTGGAAAAAATGTTGTCACTGTGATGAAGGTAGCAAAGTTATTTGGACATTGTGGACAAAACATCTCCCTTTCTTTTATTCTCTATAGCCTACCAAACCACAAAGATTCCTGGTTGGCATTCTCACACTAAGTTTTAGTTTGAAGAATTAGCATTTAAACTGAAGAAATCTGCTCAGGAGTGATTGAAAAAGGTAATTTCTACAAGTGCCTACAAATACAGATACCCATCATGGTGTTTCCCACATTTTCACTCATATTTTGCTGCAAGTTTTCATTGAAGAACTGTGTAGCACTGCAATCACTTTGTAGTAGAGAAGTCCAAGAGGAAGAAAGACTCTGAATTGCCTTCTAGGACACTAATCATATTTTGAGTAACAGTGTAATAGCATACATGTATACTTACAGGACCACCAGCTTCTTACAGATATGCACAGGTCTCCATCTTCATAGCCACAGGAAGTCACACTGGAAGGATCTGCTAGTCTGCCTGAATAAAATGAAAGAATGCACCAAATATTTCTCATCCTTTTTTACATGAGAAATCCCACTGAGAGGGAAAAAAAAAAACCTGTACCAGTAAAGCGTGCAAAATTTTGCTCAGAGAGGCAGAACAATTACTGTTGTTCTGCTTTATAAAATACTGTTGGTACAGTATTTGAATTTCTCAGTCAATATTTCACAGAATGCCTAGTAATTTGACTATGTTTTACGTTTCACATTGTAAAATTCCCTGTAAATGTATTCTGAGAGTTTATGGAACTGTCTGAAACTAGGACATGATTTTTTATAGAGATATAAATATGAATGTGCATACAGACATAAATACACGCATAGCTGATGCATCATTTTCAGTAGCTGCAAGGCTGCTAGTGCAGGAGAGCTGTTTAATGAGGAGAATAGCACAAATTAAAAGTGCTAGTAATTGTGTCACCTAATTGGGTTGTGTGGTACAGAATTCCTTCCAGTTTAATGATGCATACAAACATTGCCTTCCTGTTAAGCTAAGCATGCAAACATTGTTGTATCTGATTAGCAGAGTTTTCAAGCATCTGTGCCATAACAAACATGCAAGACATTTCACAGTTTTCTGTGACAGCACGTAAGGTGTATTTTACTTTGAGCACATGACATAGAGGAATTCCTTAAAACACTTGGATATGTCCTTCATGTGCTGAGTAGTCAGGTAGGGAGTCAGGAAAATTGCTTTAAGTACATGACGTGAACTTGTCATGGTCAGCCTCAATGACTTGAGCAATTCCAGAAATTCTCAACCCCTATCCTGCAAAGCACTTACTTTCTGACAAGTCAGCTGAATACAGACATTGTCACTTCTGTCAGATCAGAAGTGAAGTTCATCGTATTCTTTAAAAGACAAAACAAATTTTCTTTTAGGTACCTGATGTGTTTTGCTCAAAGAGAAAATGGAATCATGAACCATCTGTATTAAGATTATCCTAATTATCCTCTCCATCTGACTGGACAGAGGGTGTGTGTTGGGGCATACTAGCAACTGAAGCCCATGCCTTTCAGTAGCAGAACATCAAGAGCAAGCAGGAACTTGCAATGGAGAAGAATACAATTCAATGTGATTATTTTTTTTAATTATTTTTTTTTTTTTAAGAGTTACAGAAAGACTTGATCTTTTGTTTCTTTATTTCTTTTGGGAGAGGCCATATTTCCACACAGGCAATCACTAGGCATCAGTAGTTCACTAGTGTGCAAAGAAGTTGAATGGAGAAAGACAAAGGTAAAGGAAAAAAATGTTTCAGAAGAATTATACATGAAATTTACCAAAGATCATTAATTAACCTGGGCATTTTGGGACAATAGAGTCCTGGAAAGTATTGGTGATAATTATGGGATATGTCTGAATTGCTTGCATCTTGAAGCACTAACTATACTTCCAGGTCTACACTCCAGGTTTGTCCTCTCCGTTCCCCCTTATTTCTTGTGTTTAACATGATTATTTCAGTCTTCATGTATATCCAAGCTATCCCAATCTTTCTTTGTATATTGACAGTACCTCCCAGCTGTACATCATTAGCAAGTTTGTGCATGATTTCTCATTAGCAGGATTTCCTTGCTATTTTTTTGTAACAAGATTGTTAACAGAAAAAAAATAAAGGAGAAGTTGTTCTCAAGAACGATAACTGAAGAACTCTGAGCGTATCCTTCACTTTGCTGTAAACGTCCCTTAGCAACACTTATCATTAAACTCTCCTTTAGGTGTTCCATTGTCAGATTTACAATTTCCTTTTTCTGTTTTATTTTGGAGAGTGTTACTAACAACTTTCATTCAATGTTTTGATTCTATAGAGGAAGGAAATGCATTTCTAGACTTGGGTGAAACATCAATTATATCATAAAAGAAAATACCCTGTTAGTCTAGAAGAATCCATTTTAGATTAGCATAAACTAATCTATCCATTTTTATATTTAGCTCCATGTCTTTTTAAAATTATTTTCATTATGTCTTTCCAATGTCTTACCTACTGTTAAGGTAAGAATAAGAATATTTGTGCTGTTTTTCCTTCTTCTTCAGTACAGGTAGTACTTTTCTCGCTCTTCAGACATTTTAGAACCTGAAACTTTCTTAAAATCCTTGCTCCTGGATTTGTACTTCAGTATGACAATTCCTTCAAGTGGGAGTACCCAATTTCCTCAGTTTGTGTAGGCAGGACTCTTTCAGTTTGTCTCCATCTCCAAAGTAATGATTTCTGTCTCCATAGTCTCATTCTTATCAGCTATTTTGGCTTGCCCATCAAGACATCCTGCCTTGCAAACACTGTCTCCCATAAACTTGGGCAAATTAACGATTTCATTTTATGCCCATGTATGGTCATTACAAATATTAGTACCACTCTTACTAAAGTAATAGCTTCACTTGTTCTTTAAGAATTATATAGAACCATATCCATTAAAAAATATTTTCTCAGCCATATAACCTTCATGACCAGGCAGAATAGTTAATGCAACATATTTCAGTGGCTCTTGCAGAAATCTGTTCTCCCACACCATGAATTTATTTCCTCCTTTTAATTGCCCAAGCTTGTTATGTTGATATACAAATCCTTCAGTCTTTCTTCACTAATCTCACCCAGCTGCCTATCTGGATTAGGCTTAAATATTTGGTAACTTTACTACTATTCACACCAAAATTTAAACCTTTAATTTCCCCTTATCTGTCTATACTTCTTACATTTCTTTCCATAAACCACTTTCTAGTTGTGTAATATTTCTCCTACTATTTTTTCCCTCCATTTGTTCATGTAATTTCAAAAATTTATCTCCTTGTCTATGGACTAATTATATGACAGTAAGTCTTTACCTGTCTGTGTAACCAGGTGCAAATCTTTCTCTCTCCCACCCTGTCCCTCATCTCTATTTGGGAACTGTCACTGCAACCAGGCACAGCTTCACTTTGCAGATGAGGCCACACTACATAACCAGATTGTTTCCAGCAGTTCCCCACTCAAGTGTAGATTCTGCATCCAGGCACCTTTGTCTCTGCCACTCATTGGATCAACTCTCCTGCTGCATCAGCCATCCTCTTCAACTTCTCTTTCTTTTCCTGCTTAAAATCCAACCAAATTCTCCTTGCTGCTCTCTGTTTTCCAGCTAGTTTCCTGCTCAGATTTTGTTTGCTCTACCTCTTTTTCCTCATTTTGACTTAGTAGTTAATTTTCCATTAAGTGCAATTAAATGCTGGCAGCCTTTCTTCACCACCAGCTACAATGCCTCTGTTTTCTTTCAGGTGAACATACACCTTCAGTAAAACCAGGACCTCAAGAAACTATAGAGCACAACCCATAAAACAAAAAAAAAAGATCAGGCATTTGCTTACACATGGCAAGAAAGAATTTACCACCAGGCACCAGTTTCTACAAACAACACTGCCTATTATTCCCTTCTTCCCACCTTTCCTAGTTGCTAGAACAAAGCAAGGCAACATCGGCTTTGTGTGGAAGGTTTCAGTGCATGCTGCTTGCCTGTGAAGCAACGTGGAAGAACAAGTTCACTAACAAAGCCTTTGATAAGATATTGCAGCTTAAGCCTCAAAGGACCTTTTACACATGTTTCTGTCTCTGCTTTCCCAGCATGGCCAACTAGAGAACAAGTATGATTGCCCAAAAAAACAACCTGCTTAAATAAATAAATAAATAAATTACTTTTTGGAAAAAAAAAATTATAATAAAAAAAATATTTATTTTAAAATGTATCAAGGCTGCTTCTAATCTGATCAAATAAGGCACAGAGGGAGAAAAATCTTGGTGGGAGAGGCAGGCTTTCAACAGTATGTATTAGAAATTAAACTCAAACCACCAGCAAAAGATCATAACATTAGCAGCCAAAGAAAGCCTATCAGTTAACAATTTATGAAGAGTACTGCAGAGCACGGACCCGAATATCTACCTGCAACAAGCTGGAAAGACTGGGAATATGTTTTCAAAGATTTTTGGATACCTGAAGTACTGCCCTCTTCATTTGAGATGCTAGTGTTTCTAAACCACAGTCCCTCTGGATTCTGATCAGTTCTATGTTTAATAATATCCTTTCTTATTAGAAAATCCAATAGATATTATAATAATAGATATTAAGGGTTGCTTTCATTGAGAATTTCTCCTTCAAACCACCAGCTTAGCACTGTATGTAAAAAATTACAATATGATGCTACAGGAGGCTTGCAAGGTAGAAACCTTGGGAAAAAACGACCCCCTCCCCAAAGTGGGTCTGGTAAACAGTTAGCTGTTCTAGCTACTTAAGGACACAGTTCATACCTGTACGGAATTGCCACCCATGCTGCAATGGTAGTCCCCAGAGAATATTGCCAAAATTTTGGGATCCAAAGTTGGTAAAATATTTGGCTGAAGAATTTAGCAAGCTCTTATACACTCCCAGTCGTTCCCGATAGTTCCAAGGATCAATGACAATTTTGTTGCCCTTAACTGGGTAATTCAGCAGGTTTTCAGGGACAATGTCCCACAGCGGGGGATAGACCTGTTCTCCAGTGGCATCTTTGTCATTCTGTGCTGCTGCAGCAGTTGCTGGATTCAGGGTAACAGTTGCTATGAGAAGAAGAGCACATATGCCACCATAGGTCTGCATTGTGGAGGTTTGTGACCCAGGTGTTTGTGGCTGCAGGGCTTTTATCATGAAAGGTGAGGGCTGGGCAAAAAGGATGACTCAGACTGCAGAGGTCTCCTGTCTCCCTTCCTTCTTTCCTGTGACCCTGACCTGGCATTTCCAGGTGAGCAAGCTGTGAGTAATGCTTCTGCCTCTGTCCTCTTGGTGAGGTGTGGGGTGCAAGAGCAGACATTTAAGGGGGATCAGCCTGACAAGAAATGTATGCCCACAGTTTATACCCACCCTTCTGAAAGACAGCCATGCTGCAGTACTGCTTTGCCCAGTAGTATTATGAAACTTTCTGTCCCTGTTATTTTTGCTAATTGCCATCTTCCCCTTTCTCTGCCTAGTTCCTCCAGGTAAAGCTCAGGCAGCAGTATCAAAGAGCTCACCCCTAAATCAGACATAGGGTTGAGTGACTCCAAATGAGGTGCTTTGAGGAGGGTCTGGGTGCCTACCAAGGAGCAGCAGTGGCATAAGCCAGGTGCTGCCTTTGATATCTTTATATTTTGGTCTTGGGACAACTTTCCATGGCCGATGTGAAATGCTGTAAGTTCCTAGCTGATGTCTAGCAACTGGCTACCTGTATTTTAGTGTCAGTTTGTTTTGTGTGAAAATGATCACCATAAAGACCTGAAGTCTCCTGTTAAATCTCCATGGTCTTGCAGACTCCAAACGCAATACAAAGGCCACCCCTCCACTGATAAAATTGGTATTTGAATTAGTTACACTTCAACATAAATGAAATTGTCAAGCTACCTTCACCTCATCTACTTCTAGGATTGTATAATATTCAGCTGCTTTTTCTCAGATAAGGAACTGTTGCAAAACAGTAGTCAGCAAACAAATGTATTTCTTATCTCTGTAGCCATACTTTCACATGAGAAAAATCGCAAATGCTTACTTTCTTTGAAGCAGTTCTGTGATTTGGTCAGTCACTGTGTGCTTAAAGTACCCTAAACATACAACATGGATGAGAGCAAGATGAAGTTGTCTGCAAATTTGAACAGTAGACTTGAAAGAAATGTATAAGTTCAGTTCAAACATTTTCCATCTTTTCTATGTATTATGGAGACTTCCTAGAAAACAGCGTAATTTTTTTCAATGGTCAATTTTTATTTGTGGCTCTACTAATGAGAAAAAAACAACAACAACAAACAATGAAAAATGACGTGTTCAACCAAACAGAGATCAGCATAAACTTGAGAACACTTTGCCTAATCATGGTCCCTTATAGAGATTTTAAATAACCAACTTTTCCTTTCATTAAATTCAAATGAATTGAATTTTTCTCAGCTAATTGTGAACATTTCAGGATTAATCTAACTATGCAGACTTCTTTGATGGCCAAAGCAGAGAATCAAGCATGTTCCAGAACATTACTCTTTTAAAATACATCACCAAGAGATGTATTATTCTTGGCTGACTGTAGAAGGAGTTGAAATTTAGGCTTAGCTTCACACATAAACAAATATATTAAATGAAATCAATATTGTTGTTACTTAATTTTCTGTAATAATTTCAGAAATGTTTTCAAATTTAGTTGTTTTTCTTAAAAAAAGGCAGTCTATAAAATAATCTTGAAGGTAAATGCCAAGAACTGCACTATCTCTCTCTCTCTCTATATATATGTATGGCTTTGACTGAGGTAATGAGCAGTGAATCTCACCTGAAAAGCAAGGATGCTGAAAGGCATTATCTGAAGTGCAAGATATATAAAGGAAACCTATGATTCTATGAAATAAAGGGGGTAAAGGCTATAATCATGCTAGGATAGAAATTTTGATTGGGAATATGAAAGACTGGTTAATGGTGGGGATTATTTTTACCATCACTACAAAAGTGCCTGATTTGGGAGTCTAAATTCTCTACGCCTTTATACAATCAAAGTAGAGAATTTGAGTTCTCCTAGTGAGAACTACACAAGTGATTTCAGTTTCATTGCTTACGGTAAAGAGATGTGAAAAAATGCCTTCAGTTTTCACAGAAATTCCATATATATATATCCCGATGGCAGATTTGCATGTAGCAAATTGACTTGTTCCATATTTGTATGAACATTTACTGTGGCACAAAGCCTGTCCTCCACTCTGTTATCTAGAAAGGCAGTCCCTGTTAACAGTATTCAGGGCAGAAATGCAAATATGAATTAATCTGGATGCAGACTTTAAGTTCTCAAAAGATTTAATATAGTAATGAAGAATTATATAAATAATAAATAATTAAGGTAAATCAATGACATAAATGACTGCCTTATGCCAATTTTAGAGCTAACGTATAAAGATTTGTGTTATAGACTACATGATATAAGTTGTAAAATACAAATTTGTCTAGTAACTTCTGCTGAATTCCTTCATCTTTTAAAGTCTGAACCTTTTGTCTTTTGCTAACAGGACTTCAACAATCCAATTGACCCTTAATGAGTTCAATTTAAAGAAAAAAAACCCTGCAAAATATTACAATTAATTTTATAGATCTTGCACTATTTTCCCACTTATTATCATGGGCAAATAAGTTGCAATAGTTTTTGTAATACTTTAAGGGCAACAGCTTGCCTTTGAGAAGTCTCCACACTGGCATTTCAAGCTTGGAATCCAGTCATGTTTGTTTACTGCCTTGAGCAGAGGAGAGGATTCACGTGGTGTCAACAGGACCTGAGTGGTGCCAGTGGCAGGTCTTGAGTCATAACCATTACTTTGGGTATGTCAGCATTTCAAATGAGTGGAATGTTAAGGAAGACTATTGGTAATGTCAGCATCACTGTTTTATTCACCATTGTTTTAATAACCACTCCACTAGTTACTCAGTATGGCTGTGCCCTTACAGATACTGCAATAGGAGAAAGACCTGGAAAGTCTTGTGGATAGTGGTATGCTGAACTGATGTGTAGTTGTTAGCAGGTTTTCAAGAGAAAACAACATACTTTTCAGCTGGGATGCAGAGTTTTATTCAAGATAACTGCAGAACTGCTGATAAGCATCAATACTAAAATAGATTAGTTGTGGTGATGTATTTACTGCACTATTTCTGTGTCAATGGAGAAAACCAAGCTGTTGAAAAGAAGCTTATAAAACAAGATACCATCATTTATGGTGGTATTTATCTTATCCTAATCTTAGTCACATAACAGCTAAGCATCATGTCTAAGTTGTATACGTTCCTTGTATAGTCAATGCAGAGAGACAAACACTTCCAGTAGGTAATGTATCCCATTTTGTTAAAGGTTCCTGAGATGTAACAAGAATCTCTTTCTGGATATGTCAACCTCTTTACATTCATTGCAGATAAAGTTTAAACAGTTACGTCTTTTTTTTTTTTTTAATTATTTTATTTTATTTTTACAAACAGTTAAAGTTAAGCAAATTGTCTCTTACTCTTAAAGAGTATGCTATTTGGACTATAACAGTACTTGGTGTGTGTATGTGTGTTTGTGTGTGTGTGTCAAACAGAAAAAAAACATGTATATGAAGGCTGTAAAATATCAAAATATCTTCAGTGAGTGCAAAGTAGAGCAGTCAGCAGGATTTTGTCCAGCAGTCTTTCTTCTGGGTATCTTCCAATGAAGTGGACTATAAGAAGAAATAATGGCCCATGTTTGGTCCCAATCCTTACTCCTGATGAGACACTGGGGAAGGAACTTGCAAGCCAGTAAAGAAGAGGCATCATTACCTTCATTCAAATGAACTCAGAACTGATGCAGAGCTTTGCAGGTGAGAAAATCTTTAGGTGAGCTGGGGATGTCACCATTCTTTAGTCACAGAAGACAGCACTGAAAGGTAGGATTAACTCACTCTCATTTAGGGCAAATATCCTAAGGGGAAGATGAATGAGTTTTATTCTAAATGGAATATCGGTAGGGAAAAGGCTTGCAGTCACCTGGCACACTTTGCCGTGGCACTTACACTAGCACCAGTGGTTATGAGTGCTTCCAAGGAAAAGAAGACCACACTTTAGTTGAAGTTATTCTTCATATATTTTATTGGGTAAACCTGTAGCAGTGAATATATTTAGACTGTTTACCAGTCTCACCAATCTCTGTTGCTATAGTCTGCAGTTACAGCTTTGAACAGATATTCTATTTCCTTTTGTCACACGCTTTTAATATTTGGCAAGGAGGATCTCTCTAGCTTCAGTGTCCTCCAGCAAAACCCCATGACAGGGCTAAAAAAAAGGGGGGATATTTAAATTGCTACTTCACTTCTCTTGGGTGTGGCTGCCAGGAAAGATTATCAGCCAAAGCCCATGGCCACATGGGTGGACTCCACCACTAATGCAGCAATACAAGTTGTGCTAAGAGTACCAGGAATCCCAGGGGAAGTTGCATCGTATGTGTGGTGGAGCAAACAGTAGGTGCTGTGCCTTCATATCATGGCTCCTCCATAAATCCTCCTTTGGAAAACATCATTCTTATGTTATCTATTTCTCCTGTTCTACCATCTGCAAAAGTCTTTTCATCTTACCTGCTGATCCTAGTTCAACAGAAGAATTAACCTGTACTGCAGATCCTGACAATTCAGGCTTTAAGTTGCTCTGATAATCTCTGCTGATGAAGTATTGGCATAATAAAATAATCACTTTTTTTTTTTTTTTTTTTTAAAGGAGCTATCTACTGAATTGATCACACAGTAACACACAAATACACAAATTAAAATTAAGTGAAAATAAACTTATAATGAATAATGCTCCCAATCTAAGCCAAACACTTCAATTCTAAAAAAAAATATATATACCAGATTCATAGCTATGGTGGGATATATGCCATACGTAGTTCGTCTTTTCCTGATGAAACTGTCATTTTTCCATGAGGCTGGCTAGGTAAACAGCTGGCTGGGTAAGTGTTTGCAAAAAATAGTGTAAATGAAATGTTTCCAGAGTTCTAATTGCTAATTTTAAAAGAAAGTGTAGTTCCAGCAAAGTAAAAATAATGATATGGGATCAAGCCTACATGCAAGGCCTGCTTGCAGGACCAATGTTAATATACATACATACATACATACATATATATATACACATATAACAACAAACAAACAGGAAAAGAGGAAAATTTGAATTAAGCTTCCTACTAACTTCAGGGTGAGTTTAAAGGCAATATAGTATATATCTACATTGTCCAGAGAGAGTTACTCAAATGCAGAGCTAAATCTGCTTATAAACTCAAGGAAATCTTTTGGCTGTTTGCTTGTATATCACTAGGGAAAAAGCAAACTGCAGAAAAAGTATCAGAATTACGTTCTGAATTGGCTTTATTTCAATCTTTCATTAATTATGCATCCATTTATAAGACAAATTAACTGAATCCTCACTTATATTTTTAGTATGGCATTTTAATTAGATGAAAATGAGAATAAGTGGGAATAACTAATTAGAAAAAATCAGCATAATGGCAAAGATTCATTAAAAGAAAAGCACAAACATCCAAAGCAGTAAATCTTTAGCTAAATGTTAGCACCCAGACTATCTGATGTGAAGTATGCAAAATGACAGAATCAATTAGAAACTTGGACCAAAGCCGGTTTTTATCTTTTTGCCAGTTGGAAGGAGTAAACAATTAATTCAGAAATTTAAATCAGGAGATATTTTCACCTCTTGAAACTCAGAGACTGCAGAGAAAATTTACAGAGGACTGTGATTCATCTTCTTCCAGCTGCAGCCATTTTCCTTAGGAAAAGAAAAAATGGAGGGGGAGGGGAGAAGCTTTCTTGCAAGAAAGGAAAGTAGAGCTAGCAAAAACATTTCTCAAAGAAATAATTTAGGTTTTACTGTGTAAGCAGGAAAAATAAATTTTGGTACAAGACAATTCTAAAGAAATGCAGTAAAATAACAGACATGATGTATAAATCATCCTTACTTTATTGCCTAATTCTACTTGTCTCATGTGAAAGAATAACGCTTTTGTTGTTTCTAATTGATATTCTGTGTTGGTATAGAACACAGTAATTTGGCTCTGCTGTTTCATTTGCAATGACAGAGGAAATAAGGCTGATTTTCAAGAAAAATAGATTTTAGACTTGTTCAGTGTCGTGGTTCCGCTCGAGTGGGCAGCCGAGCTCCACCACAGCCGCTCTCTCACTCCCCCTCCTCAAAGAGGAATGGGGAGAAAATATGTGAAAAGGGCTCAAGGATTAAGATAAGGACGAGAAAATCACGCAATAATTATTGTAACGGGCAAAACACACTCGGCATAAGGAGATAGTAAGATTTATTGCCTACAACTAACAAGCGAGAGAAGTGAGAAAACGAAGAAAAAAAAACCAAAAGCACCTTCCCCCCCCATCCACCCTCTTCCACCTCCTCCCCCCGAGCGGCGCAGGGGAACGGGGAATGGGGGTTATGGTCAGTCTACAGCACTTCTTCTCTGCCGCTCCTTCTCGGTCACTCTCGTCCCCTGTGCTGTGGGGTCCCACCCACGGGATGCAGTCCTTGATGAACTGATCCGGCGTGGGCTTCCCACAGGCAGCAGCTCTTCCAGAACTGCTCCAGATATGGGTCCGTACCACGGGGTCCATCCCTCAGGAGAAAACTGCTCCAACCTGGCTCCCCTACGGGCAGCAGCTCCTGCCAGATCACCTGCTCCTGCGTGGGCTCCTCTCCACGGGCTACAGGTCCGGCCCAGAATCTGCTCCGGCAGGGGTCTTCCACAGGCGGCAGCCTCCATCGGTGCAGGGCCACCTGCTCCACCGTGGTCTCCTCCACGGGCTGCAGCGTGGAACCCTGCTCCACCGTGGTACTCCATGGGCTGCAGGGGGACATCCTGCTTCACCATGGTCCTCACCACAGGCCGCAGGGGACTTCTGCTCCGGCGCCTGGAGCACCTCTCCCCCTCCTTCTACACTGACCTTGGCGCAAGGCTGTTCCTCGCTCCTCTCACTCTCCCGGCTGCTGTGTGGCGCAGCGTTTTTTCCCTGTCTTAAATATGCTCTCACAGAGGCGAAAAACAACATCGCTTATTGGCTCGGATCTGGAAAACAATGGGGCCCTTCCCAAACATGGGGCAGCTTCTAGATCTTTCTCACAGAAACCACCCCTATGGCTCCCTGCTACCAAAACCTTGCCACGTAAACCCACTACATTCCACCCCTCGCCTCTGTTAAAAGCATATTTAAGACTACTCACAACATACTCTTACTTTACAATTATCACAACAACCTTCACAAACTTCACTTACATCAAAAAGAAAAAGAATTCACCACACCAAAATAAACATAACATCATCACAGCACCGACAAGGTGGACATTTTACACACACACACCACCCCTCTTCCCTTCACCACACTAACATATCACAGTTACTGCTTTCTTAAATTCTTCACAACTTGTACATTCCTAACAATCATCCTGCACATATTTTTGCCCGTTACTTCTACTAACTATCATCCTTATCTCAAATTCCTCGAGCCCCACGTTGGGCGCCAAAAAAGACTGTCGTGGTTCCGCTCGAGTGGGCAGCCGAGCTCCACCACAGCCGCTCTCTCACTCCCCCTCCTCAAAGAGGAATGGGGAGAAAATATGTGAAAAGGGCTCAAGGATTAAGATAAGGACGAGAAAATCACGCAATAATTATTGTAACGGGCAAAACACACTCGGCATAAGGAGATAGTAAGATTTATTGCCTACAACTAACAAGCGAGAGAAGTGAGAAAACGAAGAAAAAAAAACCAAAAGCACCTTCCCCCCCCATCCACCCTCTTCCACCTCCTCCCCCCGAGCGGCGCAGGGGAACGGGGAATGGGGGTTATGGTCAGTCTACAGCACTTCTTCTCTGCCGCTCCTTCTCGGTCACTCTCGTCCCCTGTGCTGTGGGGTCCCACCCACGGGATGCAGTCCTTGATGAACTGATCCGGCGTGGGCTTCCCACAGGCAGCAGCTCTTCCAGAACTGCTCCAGATATGGGTCCGTACCACGGGGTCCATCCCTCAGGAGAAAACTGCTCCAACCTGGCTCCCCTACGGGCAGCAGCTCCTGCCAGATCACCTGCTCCTGCGTGGGCTCCTCTCCACGGGCTACAGGTCCGGCCCAGAATCTGCTCCGGCAGGGGTCTTCCACAGGCGGCAGCCTCCATCGGTGCAGGGCCACCTGCTCCACCGTGGTCTCCTCCACGGGCTGCAGCGTGGAACCCTGCTCCACCGTGGTACTCCATGGGCTGCAGGGGGACATCCTGCTTCACCATGGTCCTCACCACAGGCCGCAGGGGACTTCTGCTCCGGCGCCTGGAGCACCTCTCCCCCTCCTTCTACACTGACCTTGGCGCAAGGCTGTTCCTCGCTCCTCTCACTCTCCCGGCTGCTGTGTGGCGCAGCGTTTTTTCCCTGTCTTAAATATGCTCTCACAGAGGCGAAAAACAACATCGCTTATTGGCTCGGATCTGGAAAACAATGGGGCCCTTCCCAAACATGGGGCAGCTTCTAGATCTTTCTCACAGAAACCACCCCTATGGCTCCCTGCTACCAAAACCTTGCCACGTAAACCCACTACATTCAGAGAAGCATGAATAACTCACTAGAAACAAATTTGAAATCTGTTTAAATTAAGATGTGTATTTAATATATACTTCCTACATCAAATCAGTAATTTCTGAAACATTCTCATGTTATTATAATACCTAGAAAAGATGTGTAAGGAGCAAACATATACATGGAAAGATGTTAAAAGTGAGAAATTATAGGGTATGGAAAGATATTTGTACAACAGTACTAGTATTATCCTGAGATGAGACGAAATGATAGTATATGGAGTGATGTCACATCACCTAGTTGAAAGATGAGAGAACACACAATTTTAGAACCAGATGTTTCTCTGGAAAATATTATAATTATTTCTTTTCTCCATTCTTTTCATGCTTTTTTTTTTTTCACTTAAGTTCACTTTCATTTCTTTTTAGATCACTTCCCAAACTCCAATACCTGGATGCTCCCAAGAACTCTGCTTCTGAGATTCTTCATATGCCATGATTTCATATACACTGATAACAATTCCATAAAGCAGGTGTCTAGTGCTTAAAGATTCCTGTGAAATACAGGTAATATACTCATGTCTATGCTAGGTACCTGATACACATACCGCCCTGTGAGAACTAATGCCATGATATTTACTGTAGCTGGCTAGTATCTGCTTATATTACACGGGAAACATAAATGTAAGTGCCACAGAAGTCCCCATGCTTGGAACAATAATGAAAATGAATAAAAACACTGCGGAACACACACGGGCAACTGTCGTAGGACCTGACTTTCTAATCCACTGGCCCATATTTTGCCCAAGACCCCAAAATTGGGCCTTGGATTTTCTAAGCAACACAAGAGGAACAGATGTTGTGTTTTAAATTGATTTGAAAAGAATTAATTTTAGTCCCCAGAAAGTGCTATCAAACTAGAACCTCTGCGGACTTGCTCACTTCACAGGGAAAAGTGCCGAGCTTCCAAAATATCCTTGGCATCCCCTTAGAGCCATTTCCTGAAAGAAATGTGACACATGAACTTATTCAACTGGAGTCTCATTTAATTGTCATGTTTAGTTGTCATAATCTCTGTTAAAATAAAAGATTTGTCTCTCCTTCAGCCTCGCATACAGCTCTCTGTCCTCCTGCCACTGTGACTTGTGGTCCCAGCTGAGTTTGTTCTCTCCCTGCCTGCACCGTGGCCTTTGTGAGGAGCTACCTGGAGCTTACCCACAGTGAGTACCAGGCTGAGGGACACCATCTGGCAGCATCATACAGGAAGCCATGAGCCAAATTCCTCATGCCATCCAGGTAGTGAAGGGAGCTGCTGATCTCCTCAGCGACAGAGGCTGTGGCTCCTGGGGAATGACAATACCAGGCAGAGATGGCAAGGAGTGTCATTGACATAGTCATCAGGCCCAACGTGACCTCAATAGCCTAACTATCCTGCACCCTGGTGTATGTCTCACATTGTACCAAGATTTAAATGACAGACCAGGGCACTGGTTTTTGCCTTGGTATTTACCTCACTACAGGCTAACATGGATGGACATACTAACATAGCACACAGTCAAATGCAAACAATCATGAAACCTTGAAATCTTTATCATTTGAGAAGGAGGCAGAAGACAGTTGCAGAGCAGTGAATATAAAAAGTCTGCAACTCTTTCCTGGATTTATGTGGCTTTTTCTTCTAATTAATCTAATTGCAAAATCTCAGCCCTGGAGCCAGAAAACTTGCATTCCTCTCCTGGTTCTGTACCTTTAAACAAATAATTCAGTAATATTTTATTTTATGTTGTCAAAGCCAAGTGAGTACATTAGAATGAATATAGGCCCTGATCATGGGCTTTTACCATCCTTACACTAAAACCCCACACCAAAATTCTTTGGCTTAAGCTCATTTGCCAAACAAACAAACAAAAAATACCCGCTTGCAACAAGGTGTTTGATATCCTTGTTCTACAACTGTGAATGGTAACAATGTGAGCATGACACAGCTTCCAGCCTAATACTATATTTTTTTCTTACAATCCACAGGCTGACAGCTGCAAATAATGAATTTAACTTACATTTTCCTTTGTAGTTAGTACTGGTGCCAGATATTTTGAGTGAATGATAGTGGAATTGCAAGCTCCTGTACATTTACACATGTCCACTAGATGATGCTATATAACTTTTCCATCTCCATTATTTTCACAAGTAACTGAAAAAAAAAAAAAAAAGAAAAAAAAAGAAGACTGAAATAGAACTTGGTTTTAATACACGGGTAAACATCCACATAAGCAAAATCTTAGCATTTGAGTAAAAAATATCCTCATTCCACTCCCAGTTAGCGTTTGTTAACAGATGGATGCAATGAGAGGGTGCATCTGATTTTAGGGATCCTTGTGCCAGATCAGAAATATTGTAGCAATGTGATACATAACGATTTTTAACAAACATTTGACAGCAAAAGTTCTTTCAAAAATGTTAAAAAATTAAGTTTTCTCAGCATTTTTTTCCCCCCTCTGGATCAGGTATCAGCTCCTGCAGTCAGGAAAAAAAAATCCTTAAATTGGCATAAACATCGCGTGCTTCAACTAAGTCAGCTTGCTTTAGTCCAGATGCAACTTGTACTGCCAGGGGTAATATGATGGTGTACACTATCGGTATTAATAAATATTCTATTATTGCCAGAAAGGGACTAATGACCAAATTCACACTGCAACTTTTCTGTACTCTTGTCCTAAAGTGTGTCCCAAAGGCTCTATGCAGCCGCTGGTCTACAGCATGATTTGCACTTCCAGTTGAGCGCAACAGTGTATATAAAATATACAAATTTAATTATAAATATAAATATATTATATTATATATATTATATACATTGTATATAATATATATTATATACATTATATATAATATACATATAATATATATATTTATAACATATTATATATAAAATATATATTTTTATGTAATATATATAGAGAAATGTAAATATACATTTCTTTATAAATCAAGATAGGAGGATTTTGGCTACAGAAGAGGACAGAGAAACGTTGCAGGGTAGAAGGTATGTGTGGTGTCTTTGACACATTCCACATCTTTGAATCACCATTTAATCACTATCCAGCTACTGAATCTGAGTCTCAGGATGGTTATAGATAGAGATACAGACAAGTTCCTCTCCACCTGAGTCTTTCAGCATTTTCAGAAATGCTGAAAGGAACAATCCCCAGTTTTGCTGTCTGGGAACTGGACTAGCAGCTGTCCCTGCCTCAGGGAGGTATTGATCTATGCAATTTCCAGAAATCCCTGCTCAGGGGACATTGCCTGCACACTAATGTGTTCATCAGGCAGTCATAAAAATTACTCTGCCGTCATAGATGGGCTCATTTCACATCACTGGTGAAGGTCTCCATTATCTGAAAGTCCTGAATCAGACTAACTGAAAGGTTAATTGATGAGGGCACATGGACTTGAGCTATGATTTAGACTTGCTGGAAAAATATTTTGATTATTCTCCAATGCTTTGGTAGTTATTACAAGACATAGCTTTAAAAGGTTCTTCACCAAGATTTGCAAAATGCTTCCAAAAGACTTGGTGTCTGACCACATTATTTATTTATTTATTTATTTATTTATTTATTTGTTTGCTTGTGTGAGCACTACAGAAAAACAGTCTCATTTGCCTTCTAGACTTTTACCAGCCACTGCTCAAAAAAACTCCTTCCACTACATGGATGTACAACAAATTCATCATTTTCAGGAATGTGACTGAGCCAAACTTTATAAAGAACTTACTGAGTATTAGAGGTCTTGGGTGACCTTATTAGAGGTGACTTGCTCCATCATGTGTAAATATTTTTAGCCAATCTGCTCGTTTGCTTAAGGTTGAAAAACACTAATGCACTTGGATTACAGTTCCTTTGCTTGCATAACTTACCCAGTGAGTGCTCTCAAATGGCACCAAAAAACATGTCAAGGATAGCAGCATCCTTACACCCTGCTTGTCATGTGCTGTTTCCAGGATGACCTGCTCTATCTTCCTTCTCCTGCTCCTTTCAGACCACTCCTCAAAGGAGACAGGAGTGAGTCTGCTCTTGCCCAGATCCCTCTGCCTCTGTTCAGTGTTACTCCTTTGTGACAAAGATGACAATCTCCGTAATACCTCCTTTTTCCCTTGCTGTTTTTACCCCAGCAAGGAACAGAGGGAGGTTGAAGAAGAATTCAACTTCTAAATCCCCCGGCAAGAACTGAAGAAAACACACTTGGAGCAGGCAAGAGCTGTGCAGGGCTTTGCCAGCCCTTCTGCAAGGCTTGCATTTCTTTTCCTGTGCTCAGGCAGGCTCATCACCATGGCTCCAACCTTGCTGTGTAAGGTTTGTTCACCAAGGTGTTGGAGAGCTGGGTGACAATGGTTAGCTCTTGATTGGCAGAGCAAGGATGGATGGAGCAAATAACACAAGAGCCCTCCACTTCTAAACAACAATGGCATCTGACAGATGGCTTCATTCTTCTCTTGCTGTACCAAAGAAAACAATCATGCATTAATACTAATAACTAAAATATAATATTAATAAAAGTATTTGTTAACATAACTGGTATTTTACAGTTAAATGACAGAAAGTGTTTCCAATGTTTAGTCATTAAAACTGCAATATCTATATGCATTTTTCTGTTTCTTTACACGTAAGAAAATAGTTGTGCCAATACAAGAAATACTTTGCATATGATGAAAGTCTTATGGTATTTCATTAATTCAAGACCTAGTAATCACAGTGTTCTTTCACAGTTTTATGTCAGGTCTGATATGAGGAAATCAAAATATTCCGTATTTTTAACCAGACTCTAGCACCCTGTTCTGTCACATAAGCATCAGCCTATGGTGAATGGCTGCTGCTGTGCATTCATTACAAGAGCCCACAGAAATTCTTTTATTGTCCTCATACAAAGAGTGTACTTGTTCTTCCAGGATATCCAGGGAGAAAGGAGGAATTGTATGAGCTACTGATCTCTTTGGAAGTGGATTTGATATTGATTTAAAATGGTACTTGCTTGATTGTACACCAGACAGAACTTCTCATAGGCACTGCTGCTGTCAAATTTTTCACAAACATGAAAACATGTATTTTGTTCTCATCAACTTTCCAACTCTGCTGGTTCTTGCTGGCTATCTTCCCTTTCCACATCATGAATCTGCAAGTGCTCGCTCTGCTGTTTCCTCTTTTTGTTTGGGCTAGAGGAAGGTTTCTCTGTGAGACTCCTTGCTCAGGTTTTCCATGATCACCTGGATACCTGCTCAGTTTTTTTTTTTTTTTTTTGGTGTGAACTTCTTGGCTTTTAACAACTTTTGAGAAATTTCTCTTTTGCTTACCTGAGGTCATCATGGTTGCTAACTACTTCTAATGTGTTTAGTCACAAAATATGTAATGTCTTTAATTCAGGTGTGCATGTTTTTTGTATGTATAGAAGTGATAAATAAATAAATAAATAAATAAATAAAGGAAAGTGAACAAATGAGTTGTAAGCCTTAATCCTGAATTAAAATCAAGACAGAGATGAAATAAAGTAAATATTTTTAGTGTCTAAAAACCAATACTGGGTAGAGTTCAGCAGAACATAATGGAGCAATCTTGTTTGAGGTAATCACCTCAAAAGAAAAGATGCACATTCTGAGATTAGATACAGCAGAGCAGCTGGGAAGGATTCTGCTGTTGTTGTAAAGAGAAGAGGGATCTGTAGCAATAAGAGTACTTGAATTTTAGCATTATCACTACTAAAGCACAGGGTTTTGTAATGCTCTCCTTGAGCATGAGAGCAATACTGGTCTCTGTCAATTGAACCTGATCATAAATAAGATGGTAAGAGTGCAGCAGAGGAACAGAAGCTGTTACCTGTTGTGCAGATTGGAGAAGTTCTGATGTACGATGCCCTCACTGTCAGCAACACTTTTCTACCTGTGGTGTATTAAACTCATATTCTCATCAAGACTATTTTAATATACAGATGAACTTTTGCACTTAATCCCTCTACGCACCTTCAGCTTCACATAACAGGAAATACAGCTTCCCTGAACTTATGGCCATCATATTCTGTTTCTTCAGTATTACTTCAGTAGCAGTACACACCTGCCTTAGAGTTTTCTTTGTGTGCATTAAAGTGCTTTATGGAGAGATCAACACCCTCCTTTGTGCATGTGGGGAAACTATTATATTTTGCCAGTATGCCAAGAATGATGCTAGCAGGAACTTTCCTTACTCTGTGAAGTCATAAAATGAGGCTGCTCCATAACTCCTCAATTTCTCTTTTTTTGCCGGAGTGCAACATTGTTTTTGATATATCTCTGTTGCCTTAGACAGAGAGTACCCAATGTGCAAACAAATATAACTGCTTTATTATAGTTATGAAATTCTCACATATGCCCTAGAAAATGCAGACGAAAGGCTATAAAAATAAATGTAATCAAATTAGATTCATGCTTCAGTGCTTAGACTCCCAATGGCTCACAAAACATCCTACAATGAGAGAGACCATTGCTGTAGTGGTAGCTGAAGAAGCCAATTATCCTTGCTGAAAGAGGGAGATTCTGGGTTCAACAGAAGTTTCCATGTGTCTTTTTTTTTTTTTTGGGGGGGGGGGGGGGGGCGCTTTAATGATAGTGAAGCTTTCAGCACTAGAGTTTTCAGTATTTCAAGCTATTAAAAGTATGATAAACTGAAAGATAGTATTGTGCTTTGACTCAGGTAGCTTTTTTTTGTTGTTGGTATTATGGATTGGTGGGAAGTACATGTAAAAGAAAAGTGCGTAAAAATACTTTTAAAAACAAAAACAAACGAGCAAAAAAAATCAATTTAGTCAGAGAGCAAGGAATTAACTTCCCTAAATTAACCTGTTTTTCATAGGTCTTTCAAGGATTAGATCTCAAGGGTAGGAAGGAAAGAGATGGTAGCAAATATTATGATGACTTTAGGAGCCTGTGACACTCAAAGTTGTGTCATACACCCAGCAGGAGAGCAGAAGGCATTTCTCTGCTCTGTGCAAAAGCCTCAGCAGTCCCAAGTGAGTATGGAGGCCTCTTGTTTCCAGTAGCTATAGTATTTCATCTCTAAAAAAAATCTTCGTAATAAAATTTGGAACATCTGCTTTACCGTGTTGAGTGAGTTTTATTTTGCTTTTTTTTTTTTTGCTTTTTTTTTTCTGTCATACAAAAAATGCAAATATAGCAAAGACAATTGCTGCTTTAATAAAGTTTGTTTCTAAACATATTTTGGGAATTTATAGTACAATTCATTATTATGATTTGTAGAGTTTCCTAGGTTATATGAAGCATTTCAAGTGAACAGAATATTGCTTTTTTTTAAAGTCATGGGAGAAATAATCAGTGACATGAAAAGATGTATTAACTTTATGGCAGCTTATTTAGTTAAAAAAATATAAATAAAATCTGTTAATATTCAAATCATTGTGAACAAACCTGTGTCAGCTAACCAGAGACCTTAAGTAAAATGGCCAACGAAACCTAAAGTCTTGGCCTGGCCTTTTTAATGACAGTGTGAGATTTGCTATTGACCTCAGTGGACCCAGAATTTAATCCCAGAGGATTTTAAGGGAACGTCGAAGATCCTTGTAATACAAGGTTTGGTTGCTTCCTACACGTGCCTCTTTTACAATTACAGGGCAAACTGGAACATGGGGCTAGAGGGTGTGTTTGGAAAGAGCGCATTATAGGATCTGAGCAAGCATGAGTTTGCAGAAGCATAGGTTTCCGTGCTTTCCTTGGACATCAGCAATGGACCTTGGAGTTATTAATGGCTAAATTAATAATAAAATAAAATAAAATAATATTAATTAATTAATAACTTGTAGTTATTACTGGCTTTGTTAAGACAGATACCAACCTAAACCCCCCAGTTTCAGGCTTGGAGAGGGGGAGAGAAAGGTCCCCTCAGCATCCTTTTCAACCCATTGCCCAAGCATTGCCTTATCCTTAAGGGTATACTTTAATCATGGTCTCCAGTACCTTGGATCAATAAATGATTATCTCGGATCTGTCCCACAGTGCTGTGACTCCCTGTGGGCAGCTGTGCAGGTTTAGGCACCGCTGTGCCAATGTGACACAGAGCCTCGTGGCTAGGCGCCGATCTCACCTGCCCTTCCCCTATGCCACTGAACCGGGTTGCTAATTCTCCACTAAAAGAATTACACCAGAGTAAACGCGCTGCACTGAGTAACATCACCCTCTTGGGACTCAGAATAATAAATATCAGGCTACCGGTGCCTTGTCTCTCTGCACTTCTGCTACAGGGGGTAAAAGTGGAGAAGAAAAGCAGACCCCTGCAGCTTGTCCCATAGTGACAATCTCTCTCTTATTCCCATTTCCAGATCATCTGAGACTATCAAAGCACCTGCAAAGGTAATGCACTGACTGTGATTTCCCTGGCTGCTCTTTGGAAAGGCTCCTTCCTCGCTTCGTCCTCCTCTCCCTACCCCCACATGGGCGCAATCGCACTGAAAACATGCCAAAGGCTGTGGAAGAGGGGCTGCTGGATGGGTGACAAGCGGGTGAAGTCACCATAGAAACTGCGACTCTGGCCTCATTCACACATGAAACTGCTCTCCGGCAGCCCAGAGAGAGAGCAGAAGCCATTGTAGGCATGATCTATCCCTAGTTCAAAGCCTTGTGAAGCAATAATAGTGTACACGAGGAAGGATATTTGGGTCAAATTGTTTTCTCAATAGCCATTCTCACATGCAGTCCTTGAATCAAAAGTCATGCACCAATCTTCTTATATGTGCTTGTCGAAACACCCACAGAGCTTTTCCTATGCAGGCAGTGTTTATGTGTACCAGGTGGAGAACCTGATATCCTGATTTTACTGTTTTGATGTGTGCCAGCAGTTGTTCCATTTCTCAACAACCAACAGGGCATTATGTAAGAAGCTTGGATATGATCCAGGATGTAAATAACAACATAATACTCATGATAGAAGGTCCAATAAATTGGTAAACAAAGGAACTGATTCACTATTGACTTATTAATTTTTAGCTTGTGTAAGTACAGTGATTTTTCCCTAGCCTTTGCAAGTATAATTTAACTAATAAACTCTCCAGCTCTGTTCATCATATTCCAAAGCCGTTAAGACATAGGAATGAAAAACTTATTTTCAAAACAACTTATGCTAAGCTCTTAAAGGCATTTAGGAGCATAAAGAACACAAAAAAATTTGCCAACATTTTTCAAAAGTTCTAGTCCAAGAGTTATCTCCAAAAATGGCATTAAGCTCAAAAATGTCTTAGATACATGCAAAAAGCTATTGATCCTGAAATACAAGTTATAGTGAATAATTACCAGAGAGAATAAAGATGAAAGAAGAGACAGATTATCAGTCAGAAGATGACAATAAGGCAGAGAGCAATTCGGGAGGCACCAAAGGTGGAAGGGAAACAATCGTCTAAGACCAGATCTTGGTAAAACTGTGTCCAGTTTTGCACCTGGAAGCTTACATGTGTAGTAATGCGATGCCACCTGGAAATCAAAATAACAAGATACAGTTCCAGCCTGAATAATTATACACAATCATATGTAATCAAAATGAGCATTCTGAATAAACAAAATGGAGATAAAAAATATATTAACATTAAGTGATGAATAAATACAAAACAAAGCATAAACAAAATAACAAAATGCAGGCTGTTTCATCACCTGTTCCCTCACTTCAGCCTCTGTCTTCTCAAGGTCGGGGTCTAAGTCCCCTCATACTCGTAGGGAATTGGGCACCACAGCACCTTTAAGGTTGTGCAGCTTCATTTTACACCTATGTGACTGATGTAATGACTAACTACTGGAACAAAATAATGAAGAAAACTCACCCACCCATGGCACAATCCTGCTTCTTCCAAACTCTCTTTAGGCATAGAAGAAGGAGCCTGTAAATGCTCCTGGGTGCAGTAGCTGTTGTGGTTACTTTAAGCTGTAGAGCGTGATGGGGTAAGAAGCTGTGCAACCTGTTGGAGCACGTTGTTATGAGGACCTTAGGCATCAGGATGAGTAACAAAACCCTAACACTGAACATGGAGCAGCTCTATACGATGCACCCATTGTGGCTGGGTGTGCACAAGCAGGCAGACAGGTCCACACTGCCTCCCTCAGGGGATGAAGTGGGCAGACCCCAGAGCACAGTCTGCTCATGAGTTACTACTCTGTAACTGTAAACAGATGAGTACTCATCTGTTTAGCTCTAGAGAACAGCTCTGAGGTTGTCTTCAGTCGTTTGCCTTTATATTTGAAAGCTCTCTCTAGAAATGGCTACTTGAGCCTACTGGTAATATGTTCAAAAAAAAAAAAAAGTGTTTTTTTCTCTAGCAGTCACTGAGCATTTTATATATAATGCAATAAGACAAGGTGCAAGACTGATTAACTCAAAGAAATTCCATATTTTGTCTTTCTTTCCTACAGTTTTAGCTATAACATCTTCTGTACAGTTCCTCTCCTAGTAGCCTCATTAAGTAATCAATGAGTTTTAGGTAGGAATGTAATATATAGCCTATACAGATGCATGCATACATGGTAGGATTTATGTAATTTTGGGATAATCCTAGCCTCTGAATATGAAACAAAACAAAACAAAACAAAACAAAACAAACAAACAAACAAACAAACAAACAAAAAACACAAAAACAAACAAAAAAAGACCCATAGGAAAGTAACAGGAAACAGTGATACAGAAAGACTGTTATGTGTTTTGTTGTTGTTGTTGTTGTTTGCTTGTTTTTTTCCAGTATAAATAATATCTTAAGTTCCAAATTCACAAATTATTTTTCAAAAAAAATCATTCTGGTAGCAGAAAGTATAGCAAGTCCAGGAGAGGCAGAGGGAACCTGCAAGAGGTCATTTTTTCATTAGGAATGGTTGAGATGCCCTGGCCTTTTTCAAGGCATGCTCAGTTCTGTCATTATTTCCAAACAATAGGCACAATTGATTTCTGTAAGAATAAAAGGCAGGACATAAGATTTCCTGTGGCCTTCAGAAAGCCTGAATGAAATGTTGGACAACAAAAATAGAACTGAGCCTTTATTTTATGACTACAACTATTGAGTTCTAATAAGCAACAGACCTAATTTTACCCAGTTTTATTCCCCAGTGACAAAGCCAAAGAATCCTCTAATCTTAATTTCATTTTTTGTACCCGGTCACCCCTATGAGGCTAAGAAACTGCCCAGGTGTTGTGAAGAATCCTCTAATCTTAATTTCCTTTTCTGTACCTGGTCACCCCTGTGAGGCTGAGAAACTGCCCAGGTGTTTAAAGGCAAGGACTGAACAGACCAAGACCTCTATGACACAGCACATGACAAGCAGACTCCCTGACCTGGGAAATTAGAGATCCATTAGAATTGTGAAGGCTGAAGGCAGTGGATCAGATCCAAGAGTTTCATTTACATAGTGGCAAAAGCAGCACAACATCCTTTTCTCATTGGGGTGAAGTGTTGGGGAGGTGCAGAAGGCATCGCTGTCCCCATGTTGGGCTCTGTGGGTATGAGGATGTGGACGAACAGAAGGTGCAGCCTCAATGTGCCATGCTGTAGCAGCCTCTGGCTGAGGAGCAGTCACTACAGAGGAGGAAAAAAGAAGAGAGATGTGAAAACCAGGATCACCATTATCTTACAGAATAATATGGCCAATAGTGTATGCCAAAATAAATAACCCAGTTCGAACAAACTAGTTGGTGCTACCAGCACATTCCTATTTCATGAGTAGTATGAACTTAAATGTTATTTGTTTTTCAGTTTTACTTTTTTTTTCCCCAGTGTTATTCCTCTTTAACACAAAGCTTTTTATTATTTTTTTCTCCAGTATCATGATTTTATGCTGTGCAATTCTGCTATGCAATATATCTGGAAAGCTTTTCCATTTCCAAATAAATAGGAAAAGAGACCAGTGATAAAGTATTAATTGTTTATTCTCAAATTACTGCTTGATACAATAGACATCAGGGCCATTTAGTCAACATATTAGACATTGGTGAATTGAAGTCTCAAACCTTCAATTTTCCATGGAAAGAGAAAAAAGACTGTGGTCTGATGTATAATTAGTCATGTCCAGCACATCTCCTTGGGCAGGGAGACAAGCTGACAGCTGGGGCAGCACCACGCAGCTTGCACAGCACACTCCAGTAGCTCTTCTTTCTGCCCCCACATAGCCCAGGACCTTCCCAAGAGAGCAGATGAGGTGAGTATGTGTTGTGGCCTTAGTACAGCAGCTGAGTGCCACCCAGGGAGCCTCCTGGAAAAACATCCTCTCAAACCAGCTTCTGAAATCTGCTGGTAAAGTATTCTTTACTGAAAGATTGGAGGTCATGCTTTTAGGGTGTTATGTAAGGTGATTCTCATCTTCGCCCTAGAAAAAAACAAAACAAAACAAAACACTTATATTGCTTAGACTGAAAGTATGCTTGGAAATTCTGCGTCTCCTTTCTTCCTCTTCCCTTTTCAATCCAGTGCCTTTTCTTCTCTTGTACAACTACGTATAACTAACTACAGTTGCAGGCTGGATTTAGAAATCTCTCTGTATGTGAACAAGCAGTAATGGATACTAGAAAATAAAGTATTCACAGTTTTAATTTGGGGTCAAAATACTTTTAGCCATTAAAGGCAAAAAAAAAAAAAAAAAAAAATTATTGAAAAAGTCATACATTTGTTCTACAAGGGTGCAGCAGATTACCAAAGCTCTGCATGACAAGAAATCTGAGGCAAAACAGTGAAAAAGAAATGAAGAAAATAACAGAAGGATGAAAAGAGAGAAACAAAAGTAGAGAGTGATATATCTATACATAACAGTTTAATAATTTTCTTATGGAGTAAAACCAAAGACCTATTTAGCTCACTGGTAGGTGTCTGTCTGTGGCTGACAGTGGATGCTAGAGATGAACACAAAACAAGATAATATTATTACTCCCAGACAGTTTCCCAAATAAAAAAAAGTGGCATTGCAGAGGTTTTCTTGAACTATGTGTTTTGCCTTAGTTGCCTTCAGTTGATTTTCCTTCCTTGCCTTTGTTCGATCACTTTCCAAAGCCATGTAGACCATTAAATTCACATCACACCACGGCAGGGAGTTCCAGAGCTTAACCACAAGAACCATCTTCTTTATCATTTTGGAACTCATCATCTGCTTGTTTCTTTCATTTGGATTTGCATCTCATCCTTTATGGGAAGAGACTGTGAATAGCACAAAAAATAACACAAAATGAAGTAATGCTTTTTAGCCTCCTTACTAAGGGTAGCAGGGACCTGAGTCATATTTCTCCTCAGTCACCCCTCTTCTAGCCTGAAGTCATTCATTGCACAGAGCCACTTCAGAACCTGGTTGCCACTCTCTGCACCTTCTACCAGGGCTGTGATGAGCTGGGGGACCAGAACGACACTTGAAAATCAGAATGTATCTGTATCCTGGAATTATGACAGAGCAATAAAGATGTCTCCTGTTTTGTTCTGTCTCTTCCTAAGCAATTTCTAATATTTGACTTTCAGTGTTTTGCCTGACACTGACATTTGTGCTAATGTATTTCACCTCATGACACTGTTTCATTCCTGAAAGGTAGTAGTCACCTGAAAGCCCCTTGTTTTCTATGTAAAATTTAGATCTTTCTTTCTGTGTATTATTTCCATCCACAAGTCTTTAGAGAACCTGAAAAAATATGTATATATAAATTTAATTTTTATTGTATTAGCATTTCTGTAATAGTTTTTTCCAAGCTAGACTTATTCTTGAAAAGGACCTGCTGGTCATGTAAAAGGCCTACAGAATCTATCAGAAAATTTCCTAATGGAAATACACCTTTTATAAGCAAAAGTGTGTATTGCATGGATTACACCTGTGCTCCCCTTTCTCTTCCTCCCCCACTCAAATAAATTATATGAACAGAATCATTTTTGTACCCATGTCAATTTTTATAACTGTGTCAGCACTGAGGTTTCAGCTAAAATAGAAATTTTGAGAAGGAAGTCAACAATCCCAAATGAAACAGGCAATTTTTTTCTACCATAAGTCATAGTACCTTATCTTTACTATCAGATGAAGATAACCTGATGACCTGCTTTTCAGTTGGACACTAACATGAGACAATAAGGATCTCTATCTTTCCAACAGCACAATGCAACTTGTAGTAGGCAGCATGGGATGTTATAACCCCCCATTTTTGTTTTAATACAGAAAGTCTATCCAGACAATACAGAGGGAACAGAAAGGATGCTAAAGGATGTTCAGTGCTTACAGGTAGGAATTGCTACACTTTCCCTTATTGTGATGGCTTTATTGCCTTAATTCTGTATATTCGGGACACAAGGAGTCCACAACCTATCTTCTACCAGAATCTATCCACCACTTCCTTAGGAAAACTACAGCACATTGGGTGTATTTCTCAGCTCCAATTACAGAAATATTTTGTATTTTTATTCCTCATGTTTCAACCAATCACTCTGTTTAGTTGGTGTGACTGCAGTCAATATTTAGGATGAGTTTCAAAACCCGTATCCTTCAGCATTAATCTTTCATTTCTCATTTTCTGATTGTACTCAACTCATCACATTTTCCTATGTCCACTTCATTCAGTTCAGGACTGGAGGACGTGTAGACAGGGGAAGTATCTTCCCGCATCCATACAAATGTACATATATATACATATATATACACACAGGCATATCTTTATATTGAGACACGTGTGCCATACATGTGCATATGCACAAACATTTATGTACATATGTATGTGTAATGTCTTTGTGTATATATACTGTGCATTACGACGTATGGATGTATGAATAAGCACACGGGTGGGGCTGTGGGGTGGAAACACGCCCTGAGCGCCCGCGCTGCCCTGCTCGGAGGCAGGGGAAAGGAGGGAAAACCCCTTTGAAAGCCCCTTTTCTGTTCCTTTTTGTCATCGGGAAAGGTTTGCAGCTCGACAAGCCACCTAAGGTGCCCCAGAGCAAAGCCAAATTCAGCTGACGGTGCACCAAGCAGGTGGAGCTCCCCCAGGGTAATCAGGTGGCTGCCTCCGGGTTTTGCCCACGCCATGAATAAAGAGTCACTGGTAGGTTAGTCCAATATTCACGCGAAGAAATAACGCCCGGGGGTTATCTTCAATAGACCACCGTGCTTTGCCTTTGTTTCCACCTTTCCCGGCTCGTAGCAGGCTTTTGTCAAAGGGACGCGGTGCGGATCCGCTGCCCTGCGAGCGCAGATAAAGGCGGCGAACAAAGGAAAGCCTCTCTCTTATCGTCCTGCTGCTGATGCACAAGGCGCCCGGCATCCCGCCCGCTCCAAGCCGGCTCCCCTGGAGGAGCCGCTAAATAATTGATCAGGATCGATCGCCGGGGTGGATCGGGAAGGGAAGCCGGGCGCGTCCTTCCCCCATTTGCGCCGTAATCCGGTGGCACCATGTGCAGATAGATAAGGAAGGGGACGCAACTCAGCCTTCAGGCCTGGGCGGGGTCCTCGCCGTCTCATCTTTTCTTTTCTCTTCCCTCCGCTGCTCTCCTCCCTCTCCCCGGCCCTGGTGAGGTCAGCTCATGAATATTGCTTCATTTTCCTGAGCGGCTCCGGCAGCGCTGGGGACCTCGTGTGCGGTGCCCGGTTCCCCGTGCATGCATTTCGCCAGCCGGGCAGCAGGCAGGGCGGTGGTGAGTAACCCGGCTGCTTTACCCTCAAGCCTTTCTTCCTTTTTCTTTTTCTTTTTCTTTTTCTTTCTTTTTATTTTATTTTTTCTTTTTTAAAGGTGGGGGTAGGGGGGATGTTACTCCAGATTCAGATTCAACAAAAGCGCCGGGCGTGGAGGGGGAGCTGCGAGAAGCCTCCCACGCCTCTA
Source organism: Netta rufina (assembly GCF_964035555.1). Taxonomy (NCBI): domain Eukaryota; kingdom Metazoa; phylum Chordata; class Aves; order Anseriformes; family Anatidae; genus Netta; species Netta rufina. Next base: position 81,459,976 of record NC_140125.1, on the reverse strand, counting down.
AAACCCGGACAAAAGGCAGGCGTGCCCCGCCAGCTGCCACCCCCGGGAGGGACAGGGGTCGGGGGACAAGGGCCAGGGGCTGGGGACATCCCCACGCTGCCGGGTGGAGCCGCTGGACTCTCCCCTTTTGTTGCCGGCGGGTGTTTCTGCGCTTTTTCCACCTGCAGAGACGCAGCGTCCTGGCGCCACGTGGGCTTGCCACTGGAGGGGAGATGGGGTCGCGGAGTTTTGTGAGGGTTTTCGGAGGTTTCGGACCCGGGCTCAAAGGAGGCTTGCGTTGTGGGAAAAAAAAAATAAATCAGAAAAACAGTAGGGAAGAGTCAGAGTTAAGAGGAGGATGCAGGATCTAGGCTGAGCCCTGACTTCCTGCAATTTTTTTTAGGTTTCGGTTTAAAGAGTGGCATTTTGGACCTGTCCAGCTCTGAAAAGCAGCAGTTTGGGAATTGTATTTATGATTGCTAGAGAAGCAAAGCAAATCGGTGTTGTGGTGCAAGTATAAGTTTTGGTAGGCTTACACTCCCATGCTCGCTTTTTGCTTATTAATGCCTGGAAAAATCCTGCCAAATTATGTTCTTTTGAGCATTAATTTTCAATGGATTGGTTAAAATCAGGGTGATAATGACAGTGCATTTGAGAGGAAACCTTGTACCCCTGCCAGTGAGTGCAGAGTAAACACAGTGTCATTGTCTGGTGTGTTGCAGGGAATAAACCAATTGTCAGGGCAGGGCATAATGTCTACATTGACTTTGACCAGTTGGCTTTCTTTACTCTGTACTTTGCGGTGGGACAGTTGGGAATCACAAGGCCACGTTAGGAATGCTGTCATTTCAGTTTTGGCCCACATTTTCCCTTTAAGGATGGCTGAATAAAGGCTATGCGAAAACAGTTTATGGATCATAGCTATTATTTTTAGAATGCCTTACGGCACATCTTTGCAGCATGGTATGGCACCGAGCAGCCTATTTCAGTCATCTGCTGTGACCATGAAAACTCTACTAGGGTCAGGCCCTAGGGGGAAAATTGCCACCTGAGCACCCGCAGGTGAATACAGTGCCACATCTAGTGCTGGGCCAAGGTGCACTCCTTCCTTAATCCCTATGTTTTGGAAATGCGCTGGAGGGATTTTGCCCCGGTGCTGCTTCAGTGTAACGGGTAACAAGCCCGAATCGCTCCTTAGGTCTTGACAATGCTTCTGGGAGACAAACTGATGCAAAGACGGGTGTAGAAGTTGTTTCAGTGTCCCTTTTGCTCTCGATTTGTGCCTTGGAGGCCTCCCTTGAAGAGGCCCTGTCAAGGCTGAAGGGGGAGGCCCCGGGGGAAGCAGGTGCAGCAGCAGCGGGCACACGGCGGGGCAGGGCCGGGGCCCCCTCCCGGTCTCCCCCTGCCCCCCCGACCGTCCTCCCCGCTTCTCCTCCCGCAGCCGGCCGGCCGGAGGAGGCGGAGGACGCCGCCGGCGATGGACTCTCCCCGCAGATAGCCGCCGCCATGAGCCAGCCGCCCGCAGGGGGCGCCGCCGCCGAGCCTCGCCTGCACCCGGAGGGCAGCAGCGGCAGGAAGCAGCCGCGAGCCTCCTCCCCGGCCAGGGCCCGCGACGCCCCCCCACGACCCCCGCCCGCCGCCGCCCGCGCCCCGCCAGCCGCCGCCGCCGCCGCCGCGGCCGCCGCCTCCTCCTCCAAGGCCAGCTCCGGGGCTCCGCGGCCGCCGCCGGGACAGGCGGCGAGGGGCGGCCGGGGCCGCGCCGCCGAGCGGCCGGGGCGAGGCGCGGCGCCGCCGGGCGCTGTCCAGCCCGGAGCCGGTGCTGAAGCCTCGCCCGCCGCCGAGCCCGCCGAGGAGGCGCCCCCTGCGGGCGGCGGCGCGGGGGAGCGGGAGCGGGAGCGGGAGGGGGCGGCGGCGCCGCAGCCGCAGCCGCAGCCGCCGCCGCCGCCGCCGCCCAGGCAGTGGCGGGGGAAAGCGGGGCGGTCCCCGCTGAAGGGCGCGGGGGAGGCGGCCCCGGCGCCTCCATCTTCGTCGGGCGCCGCCAAGGGCCGCGGGGCGGCGGGCGGCGGCGGCGGGTTCTGGAGGGAGGGATGCCTGCAAAGTGAGCTCATCCAGTTCCACCTCAGGAAGGGGCTGGCGGCGGCCGCCCAGATGCAAACCAAGGGCAGCAACCACGGCAGCGGCGGCCCCGGCCCCGGCGCCGCCTCCGCCTCCGCCTCCCCGGCGGCCGCCGCCTCGGCCGAGCCTCCCCCGGCATCCTCCGCCTCCTCGCCCTCTGCCATGGCGGCGGCGGCCGGGGCCGAGGGGCTGCGGCAGGGCGAGGCGGGCGGCGGCGGCCGGAGCGGCACCCCCGAGGGCTCCCTGAGCCCGCAGCTGCAGGACGAGATGCAGGAGGAGATGGAGAAGCTGCGGGAGGAGAACGAGAGCCTCAAGGTGAGGGGCCGGGGGCTGCGGGCTGGGAGGTGGCGGGGGGTGGGAGGTGGGAGCTCCCGGTGGGGTCGCTGAGACCCTGGTGGGCTCGCAGCCGCGCTTCGCTGCTTCGTTGCGGTGCTCCTGATGAGCTCGGCAGCACTTAGGCGGTGTCCCCGCAGGGATGAGGGCCGGTCCCCACGCTCCGTGTTGGCCGGCTCCCCCCGTGCTTGCTGGCATTTGTGTTTTTGACCCACCTGTTGCGTCCCCACCCCTTCTCGCCCCGGTGCCAGAACGAGATAGATGAGCTGAGGACCGAGATGGACGAGATGAGGGACAGCTTCTTCGAGGAGGACGCTTGTCAGCTTCAAGAGATGCGCCACGAGCTGGAGCGAGCCAACAAGAACTGCCGGATCCTCCAGTACCGGCTGCGCAAGGCCGAGCGCAAGAGGCTCCGCTACGCGCAGACCGGCGAGATCGACGGCGAGCTCCTGCGCAGCATGGAGCAGGACCTCAAGGTACGGGCGTGAGCAGGTGTCAAGGAAAGAGGGAGCGCCAGGGACGGAGACACGGACGTGCTCTCAGTCCTCATGACTCAGGCGTTTCCATCCCTTCTGTTGTACAACGCGCACCCTACACAGCACGTAGGATTGCAGCGGCCAAGCCTACTGTAGTAATGTAAGCCCTTCAGTGAGTGGCCCAGTGGTGAGGCTTCGTGGGTAGGCTGTTCTCAGCTTTGGTCCAATCGTTTTTCGTGAAGGTAATGTGCAATAAGTGACTCAAATACAAATTGGGATCTAGAGTTTTGGATCTTTTTATGATGAACATAAACTGTGTCCTACCACTGCAAAATTAAACCAATCTCACTGAACGGTCCCACTGATTTTAAGGGCATTGCAGTACTCCTTCTTAACGATTTCAGAGGACTGTTATATTAAATACATGAAATCCTGACTTGGTGGGTGTCAGTGGAAAAACTCTTATCTTCAACAAAGCCTGGATTTTCCACATCCACCTGGAACCGTAGATGCAGCCCATCAGATTTCAGTGTGTCATCAGCTGTATTTAATCCATAGCATCTGAATGAACCACAGCCCATTGCAGAGGACAAGTTTCAGCCTTTGTTTAAAGACTGACATTAGTAAATAATGCATCATCTCCATTCTAGATTTCTCCAGTTACAGGGAAAAAAAAGTTTCTTGTGCTAGTTGGAATTTGTTTTATATTTGCTTCCATACTGTAGATTTTGTTAAGGCTGTTACTGAATCAGCACTTCTAAACCTTCTTCAGTTGATGGGTCTCCCAGTTATTTCTCATGGAAATGCAGACCTCTGCTATAGCAAATTGGACCTTGTTGACCACGCTACTGCCTGGGACTAGTTACGTATGTTGAATTCTGTGGACTGCAGTTGGAAATGATAATTCAATACATCTTTCTGATAAACACAATGGATTGAGAGTCTGTTATTCCCAGCCCTGTTTTTAGGAGTTGGATCACCTTTTCTGAAAAGTTTCCAGCTTATCATCATTCTTACTAAAACGTAGATACCAGGCCAAGGCATGTTCCAATAATTTTCTTGCTCATGCCATTAATAATGCTAATATCCTTCTTGGTACTTCTATTTAATAATCCTTTTCCGTGCACATTAAACAAACGCATCTGCTGTTTTGGCCATGACAATTCTGTAAGTAGCTGCTCACGTGGCTATAGACAAACTTGTGCCTTCCAGATCAGAAACAAAACTAGTGAAATGTTATTTTTGATGCACCCTACTAAGGGCTTAGGTAGAATTTCTAATCAAAACAAGGGGCATTTTGCATGCTCAAAATGATGTGAACAGTTGTGCTACACACCTTGCAGGCAGAATTTGAATGGGAACCTTCCTGTCCCAAGTGAACGTTGTGATTCCAGCTTCTAGAGTTGATTTATTTGTTGGCTCAATGCTACTTTGTATTTGCAAGTGATTTAAACAGAGGGCTGGGAGGGAAGTTGACTCTGTAGTTAGGTGCTCACCTGCCACATAGGAGGTACCAGCTAAGGCCTCAGGTTGAAGAAAGGACTCACTTCAGTTACGACTTCTCTTGTGTCTTTCCTAATAACCATGCAACTTACTACTTGGGAAAGAATAATGATTTTATGGAGCCTTCCCACATGATTGTGTCCTGCTTTGGGGTAGGGATGTTTGTCAAGTTCCATATTTCTGCCAAACTGAATTTCTGGTTCTTGCTAGCCATATTTGTAACTCCTGTGCAGTTCTTTGTAGTGATCCCAAATCTGCTTCTGAAGAATTTCTATCCAAAATAATGTTCTCCATTTTACAAGGGTGATACAAGAGGGGACGTGGTTCTTCAGAGGTACGGTCTTGCATACAGCTGTGTTAAAATGCATCTTGAATAAGTAAGCCCCTATTCCCAGGTGATCTTGAATACTCTGTAGGATTTACCTGCATTAATTACCTCTCCACTAAATTTTGTTACAAAACATCACTACCAGTAAGGATTTTGTTATTTCATTGTATTTACTGATTCAGAGTGTAACTGCGGGCTGCAGACAGATTCTGATAGGTTGCTGTTAAAAATATGTCCCCAATGATTTTCCATTTACTTTGGTTGGACAACTAGATGAGCAGTTTAATACTGACGATGGGAAAATCCATCAAAATACAGCCCTTTGGTGTGATTCTCAGCTCATTCTGCAGTCTCTTTGGAGTATGCTTATAATTGAAATTCCCCTCCACCCTCTCTTTCTGTTGGGCATTATGTGTCTTGAGTGTGTGTGCAGTGGGGGAGGTTATTGAATAGTCTTGTGCTACACTGCAGTGTTGTATCAGTAATTCACACACACTGTGTTTCTTGTCAGGGGAGGCTGACTCACTAGCTGCTGCTGTTTTCTGGTAGATCGGATTCTTCTAGACTGCTTGCTTACAATTATTACTTTTTCTTTAGAGCTTTAGTATGTCAAATAGAGTTCTTTGACATACCGTAGTGAATAACCCTGACGCGAGCTCTCTGAGCTCCCCTAAATAGTGTTAGGAAAGGTAAATTTTACTTTCTGATGTTTTAAAAAAGCATGAATTTGCCTTTTCAAATTATATGTCTAAATCACCATCATAGCAGGAATTAGTGTACATTTAAATATTTTAGTGTATGATTATAATTTCTGCTGGTTTCATCAAATAGAATGCAAATAGCTTGAATGGCAAAATTCTTTTTACCTTACCTAAGGAAAAGGAATTAGATATTGTCATGTTCCTTTTAGCTCTTCCTGTGAAAATGCAATTTAGAAACAAAAAAATCAAAAACAACTACAAAAAACCACCTCATGTTTATTTCAATTTAAAAATATTGGATTACATTTGGATAAATACAAGGTCAGTAAGGATGTTGCTTTTTCATATTTTACTCTTTAAATTAACCAGTAGCACTAAATGCCAAATAGTTAGATTATCTGTCCATGAAGGAGAGAGAAACTGAAAGGGTAGAAATAAAGGTTCATCCATTTGTGGTTCTATGCAATGGACAGGTACAGTAGGCCTGGAGAAGGTGGGCTCTGCTTTTAAACTGATGCTTCCACATGTCAAGTGTTTGAAGGGCATATCCCTTAGTGCATTGAAAAGCAGGGGGCTGGCAGTGGTAGAAAGAAAACAGATACTCCAGGAATAATGAAGATACGGTTTCATTTTGATGTAACAGAACCTAAGAAATGGTTACCAGTGGCTCCAGTGAAGTCCATAGGAAGAACATGCCAGCTTTTTGCAGGAATTGAATTTTGAATTGTTTAAAATTCTATCTGTGTATGCCATTGTCTACATGTTTCCTTACATGCTGCTCAAAACATCAGAATTGACCTGTAAATGGTTGCTTAGACACTAAGCACTTCAGCACTAATTCTTTTGTAATTCTTTTTTTTTTTTTTTTCTTCTTCTTTTTGAAATACCACTTCATTTAGGTTGCAAAAGATGTATCAGTGAGACTTCATCATGAGTTAGAAAACGTGGAAGAAAAACGTACAATAACAGAAGATGAAAATGAAAAATTAAGGCAGCAGCTTATAGAAGTTGAAACTGCAAAACAAGCACTACAGAATGAACTGGAAAAAATGAAAGAGGTTAGTGTTTCTATTTACTTCTACACAATGTATTTGAAGTTCTCAAATTCTTACTGTTAAACTTATTTTTCTTCCTGTAACTTGTTTTGGGGGCAAAAAATATGACAGACAAAAGTTGGAAGTAGCAAAGAGTGCTGAGATACAGATTGGTGACTGGCAAGCAGAGAATGAACTAAAATATTCAGTGATTTCTAGAAGAAATGGAAAGCAAACTGTGTCTTTGTTTTTCCCAGACTGGGAGGGAAATGTAGAACATAGCTGTAACTATGTAGCTATAATAAATGTAGAACATAGATGTAACAGAGTTCAGAAGCTTTGAGACTTGGTACTTAAGTTAAGACGTGTGGATAGAATGTTGAAAGGAGTCAGAGGCATCTGACTTTGCAAATGATGTTCCCCCCACGTTGTTACAAAGACCAGTATTTTCCCTTTGCAAGGGACTGGCAGGCACACTAAGACAGGGAATCGAGACACATCTCCATGTTGTTCAGGCATGCTCTTCTGGACTACTGGAGAGTGGGGGACTCCACCTGGCCTTTCAGTCTTAGCATAATTTTATTTTACATCTAATTCATCTACAAAATTACTCCATTTGCCATTATATAGATGCAAGATACCATCCCATTAAGTAAGCAGAAAATTGTATTACAGCGGTAATAGCCTGGCTGACAGAGATAATAAAGCATGTGGTAAAAGGAGAAACTGTTGAATAAGAATGAATTCTTGGAACAGATTTTAGAAACAATTCTCATGTTCAATGTTTAAAATTCAATGAATGACACTGATTTTCACATTTAGTAATATTCCCTAACAGAAATGCCAATATCTACTTTGATCTTACATGAAGCAGAAGAGATGTATTTGAGATGTTAAGAAAGAGAGGAGATTCTCAGTTGTATGATAAGTTACAGTATTTTTAAGAATTGCAAATGCTTACTCTAAGTGATGTAGTATTAAAAATATTCATATGTTTCCTTTACAGGAACTGAATTTCAACCATGTTAGTAGAGGATAAACAGGTGGTTATTTTTTGTCACCTTCTGCTGCTTTTCCAGATAATTGCAGATTTGAAAAGGACATGAAATCTGAGCCTTATTTAGCTTCCTCTCCTCTCTGAGATTTCCTTTTTCTGTTTTTACTCTGGTCTATGCCGTAAAATACCACTCAGTTTCTGGGACCATCTTCTTTATGACAGCATGGACTTTCTGTAATTGTCCTTACAAGTTGTTGTTAAGGTTGACTTTACTCCAAGTTTTCAATGTTTGTTGTCCTTCAGACTCTACTTTCCTGTATATTCCTATTTCTGAATCCTTTCCTCCTGCCCTGTGATGGGTTGTTCCACAGGTAGCTAGTTTGCTTTTTCCTTGTTTCTTCTTATGGGTCTTTGCACTACAGTGAAACGTGGTGGCAATTTAATACCTTGCATTCTTTGGGAGCTTTGTAGCTGCAGGACATTAACCCAATAATTAGGCTTCCTCATCTCTTTCATCAGTGGTCTTTTTCTCCTTATCCTGTCTCTTCCCTCTGGCCCACTAGGCTGAACTGTGGCTCTTCTGTTCTCATATTCCACTTCTTTTTTAGCTTAGGTATTTGCGTCTTTATGTCTTTGCTCTTGGAAGCCATCAAAGGAAGGATACTTCAGGCTCCAGAACAAAAAATGTATTTAAGTTAGGGGCTCTTCTACATGATACTATTTTCCTGAAGCTGAAGCAGATGAATGATTCCCTTTGGCACAGAATGGGGGCACTGAGCCAGAGCTGAGAAATGCATTAAGACTCTACACCAGAGTAGAGATGGAGCTGATGAAGAGTCAGAAATACATCCTTATACTGAGCTGGGGAGAGCTGCCATGCCCAGTTATTATGTGTGTCATCAGAATTATGCAGGAGTTTTCATTTATATATTTCACACAGACTGCTGAGTTTCAGTGAGCAGAGGAGGCTACTTGTCAGGCTAAGACTTCCAGCACAGGGTGGGAGATACTGGAGAACGGTTGAGGAGATGCAAGTCAGAGAAAAGCAAGTTTGAAGCAAAGGCAAATTATTATGCACTTTACAAACATGCCATGTCTTTGGGAACCAACGGAAGAAGGCAGATGAAGAACACTAATGCTTAACAATTTGAAATTTAGAATCTGTGAAAAAGCTATGAAAATGTTAACATGAAACAACCGTGAGGACAACCCATAGTAGTCCAAAGTGAATTAGATTTTTTTCTGTGACAAAAGCTTTTTCTTATTCTTCAGCAATTGGAGCTTTTGTATGTCACTGTCAGATAGTCACAACATTAATCTGTTTGCATGTGGGTTACTTCCTGTGGTTTCACAGTATTACAACCCACTCTTATTTCGGTACACCTATTATAACCAATGAAATCGTGTCAAGTAAGTTCTAATCAGCATAAATAGGAATGCAGAGTCAAGGCCTTTTGTCTGGATTGTGTTCTTCACTTTACTGTGCTTTGAATTAATGACAGAAGTAACTCTAAAGTCAATGAAGCTTTTTGATTTTACAGCATAGTAGCAGTGCTCAGAGTATATATATCTGATTTCTATACTTTTATGTTACCTAGCGTACTGCAGAAACACAGACCTAATTTTGTGCACCAGCTGATAAAGCTTCCCAGTCTTCTCAAAATCTATTTATTTATAACTGCCATGGGAAATTTGTTCTCCTTTTATGATGAATGGTGTGAGGTAGCAAAGAAAGGTTAAAAGACTTAATAGAAAATGTTGGAGGCAGAAACAGCATTTTTTGTCAGTTGGTCTCCAGAGTGTGACCAGAGTCAAAGTTTCCTGTGTAGATTCTATATTGTTTTAATACACAAGACTTGACCACAAACATGTCTATAATATAAATGCTAGCAGATGTGTTTGTGTAGACAAAGCTAGGGTGTAGAGACAGATCCAGAGTTCTCCACTGAACATTTTGGGGTGAATATAGACTTGTGAATGTATTTTTACAGAGAGATAGGAAATAGTTGCAATTTCCTTTCCTGGTTTGGAGCTTTTGGAAATATATATATATATGCATATAATATATATATATCATGACAAACAGAAGTTGATGACTGACTGCAGCAGAAGCTTGCAAGCATCCAAGGTTTGGAAGGTGCTCCAGTAAGGCATATGTTTTCTATCAGTTACTCTTACTTGCAGACCCCAGCCTGCAGGTATTTCATTTTGCAGTGTTATTCCTGCATGCATCCACATGGAAACACAAGATTTTTAATCTAGGTTGTCAATTTTCATAATTTATTTCTGGGAACCGCTGTTGATTTCCTCTTTGTTGTTTGATATTAATAATTCTAATGCTTTTTATTTATTTATTTTTTTTGAAGCTAAGAACAAACTAGAGACATAAAATGTTTCCTGAAATAAAGAGAAAGCAACTGTAGCTAGACGCAATTTTTAAATGTAAAAAAAAAAAGCTAATGGCTTGCATTCCTTAGCATATTCATTAATTTGTTTTTAGTTCTTACACTCATTTTAGATATGCAGTAAGAAAAGTAAGTAGTATTCAAATTGGCAACGATACTCTACTGACAGAAGCTTAATAATTCAAAGTATGGTAAGCATTTGTTGAAGCCTAATTAACACTTACAGACCTTTTAATGGTGAAATATGAACACAAAATAAGAATTCATTCCTTTGCTATAGCTATATAGGAAATGCCCAGTTAGCCATGTTTTAGAAGGTTTGTCATGAGAGAAACAAAGTAGGGGGAGAGTATGACAGATGTACTGGACCCTGGGCTTCATAAATCCTCATTGCAATGCAGATATGTAATTGCAGAAGGCACAGTGTTTTTTTCAGAGACATATGTCTTTATGGATAGAAATAGATTATTATGGATAGAAATAGATGCTCCAAGCTGGGCAGATGCAAGATAGCTCAGTTCTTACAGCCACGTTACAGTAATGTCATCAAGCTGACAATTTCTTCTTCTGAGCTCTGGTTATTAGCTCAGGTAGCGAGCTTGCAATAACCATTGCTACGTGGCATGAACCAGAGACATCTTGTGCCCAGTCAATTCAGAATGCAGGCAGAGGAGTTTGCATCTCTCTGCATGGATCTGTGTTTTCCTGGAGTGGTGCCTGTCTTATCAGTCTGTTTCGTATGTTGCATGAAGATGGAAGACAGCAGCGTGATCTAGGGAGCTGGGTACAGGGCTTGCAAGGAGGAATTTGAATTCTGTTCCTGATTTTGATACAAACCGCCTGTGGGACCACAGGAAAGTAGTTATACCTTTCTGCTTACTCTTGCAACATTTGTTCTGCCCTGTTTATGTAACCTGTGGGCACAGATTAGATCTCCATACATCACTGAGTGCTCAGGCTGAGCAGAAATCAGGACAGTAGCTGGAGACTTCACAACAAAAGCTGCTGTCAATGAAAGAAAGAAGGGAAAAACAAAAACAAACAAACAAGAAAACAACAACCCACCACTACAAAAAACAAAACTGGAGAGCTGTGAATAGAACTAGTAAGGGATATTCTTGTCCCAGTACCTTTGATCACTAATATCAGCCACTATGTCTCCTTGATAAAAATCTCTCATTTTTTTTCCTCTCTAAGTCTCTTCTTCTGTCATCTAACAACAACCACGGATTTCTTTTAACTCTTCACTTTTGCATCTGGATTGAGGGCAGTGGAAGATCATTCACTCTACTGTGAAACACAACTGTATCAATTATATCAGCAACTATGAGCACAAGAGAAAATGTTTCTGGTTGTAATGCCTGACTTCAGCCTTTCTTAGACCAATATGGAGCAATAGTAGCAGGAGTAATTAGGCATTGTCTTCTGGAGTTGGAACATAATCTGTCAGCTTGAGTAAATGTACAGATTGACAGCTAGGGAGGGGAGAGTATGTGATAGTTTATAAATACAGATTTTTCTGCAGTTTAAACTGGTAAACTCCAAGAAATAATTACCTGGTGATCTATGGGAATGGAAGATTTTAGAAGGGATACTATTGGGTCAGTCATGATTGGATGAATTGCAAAAGCACAAAGTGTGTATTATATATTGACACAAAAACATTCCAGAACAGAGGCATACAGGAACCCCTCAAAAGAACAGTTGCTAGAATAACTTAATACAAGCAAACCAGGATATTCTGTTCTTGGAGAGAGTATCACTTTGCTGAAGTGTTCTAAAATACTACCGGTGTTAATGTCTTCAACACATTGCAGAAATCACGTCTTCTAGTTTTGTAAAAAAGCTTTCATCTATTTCATCTTATTCATCAGATGGTCTGTAGGAGATACCCAAAAAGATGTTACCCATGCTTCTCTGTCCTTTGATCCTTACCCATAGCTTGTAGTTAGCCCATCACCCATAACAGTGCAATGCATTTGAACTTTGCATAAAGTAGAACCCTTTTCCCTCAGCATTCAAGATCATGTCAATCTATGGCAGCACTCCAGGCATGTGAGCTATCCTGTCCTGTCTCCCATGTTATCTGAGCAAGGTCATAGCTCTGTAACTGGGTGTGGATTTCTAGCTTGTGTTTCTTTCCCATGCTGCATGCGTACAAGTCACAGGAGATAGTAACCTGGTTGTGCTGCTTTGACAGGGAATGTTTGAGTATTCTGTATCATGTTGCCCTCCAGTAACCTCCTAATTGCACCCCCATGCTTCCATTTCAACTTTGATGTCTTTTCAAACAGCTACAATGGAGGGAGCAGGGACAAGGTAGAGAGAGAGAGATGAGATGCGATGTTATTACACCTGCTGACGGAGCTGATCAGCTGCATAGGATCACTGTAGTAAACCAGTATTCTTCAAAGAGTAATTTACTTGCTCCTGGCACCAGATGGCAGCAGGGTAGGATTTAATAAGTCTTTCACAAGCCCAGTTCCTCCCTGGGTTTTTTGGAGGACCCAAATGTCAGGTCTCGGCAGCACTGCTACTAGAGGTCCCTTTAAGCAGAGTGCTTTAGTGATCTGGAATCTGTTTGTTGCCTCATGAAAATTCAAGTTGCTTTGGTGAACAGCAGCATGATTATGAGATTTCTTTAAAAAAAAAAAAAAAAAAAAAAAAAGATTAGAAACAAATCTCTGCTTTGGTTTATGCATGAAAAAGCAAACAAAATCCTGTCTCCAAACCTGGCTCAGTTATTCTCTTAAGTGTCACATCCCTGCAGATGCAGAATCCCCGTTTACTTTAGTCAGACTTGCTTATGATTTGCTTCTATTACATTTGGTATCCTGCCTAAATATTTGTTCCTTTACAAACTGTACTCAGCAGGGAATGCTATTCATAATCTGTGAGGGTGTGATTCTGACTTCTTTGCTCAGAGCACACTGTGATCAGTTCCACTGATTTCACAGTGAGCAGTATAAGCAGAGTTTACTGCAGTTTAGTTTTCTGAGCATGTGAAAAGAATAATAATGAAGAAATACATTAATTTCTGTTACAAAATCTGTATTAATAATTCTCTAAAAATGTCATGCCATAAGGGGAAAAGAAAAAAAAAAGTATATTTGCAAAGCAGTTTACACTCAGACCTCATAAAATTACATTTTAATTATGTGCTAGCCATCAGCAATTCATGAGAAGTGTGCTTATCAGAACTGAAAATAAGCAGCCTGATTGTCAATAATAATAAACTTCAAAACATATATAATAAATAGTGGAAGATTTCAAAAGAGTAAAGCTGGAAAGATATCTCATTGTGAAGAGGTTTTGTGAGGAAAGATGCCTAGAAGGGTTTTTTTTTGGAGAGTCATTGAAGCTAATGTGCTGCTTTGTGGATTCTTACTAAATCAGCATAAAGCTTGCAAGGACATGCAAAAGGAGTGGGTGATTTGCTTGCTAATGGGAAAGCATTAATAAAAGTGGCATCTGTAGTCAAAAAGAATATATATAGCATATGTATAAAACAGAAAAGAATTTAGCCATCACAAAATGAAGTTAAGTTTGAGCAACATTTTTGAATCTGTAAACATGTTACTATTGCTCTGCCTTCATGGAGGCAAGGGAGTTCCATCCTTTTGGCAGGATATTACTTCATTTGCCTTTTTTCTCTGTGATGGATATGAGCAGCCTTAGATTTGCAAGTTCTCCAGTCAAAAATGTTATTATTGATGTTACAGGTAAAATCAGTGTCCCTCTTTATTAAGCTCTAATAAAATAAAATAAAATAAAATAAAATAAAATAAAATAAAATAAAATAAAATAAAATAAAATAAAATAGGTAATAAATGTGTGGTGACTGTGGCTTGGGTAACTGGTTATGAGAGAAAATGGTTTGTGAGCATGAACTCACAAAGGTGAAGGCTGGAAAAGATACATCTCTGTTACTTACAGATCTTAGGGCATGACTTTCTTGAGATCTGAAGGGGAGGAAAGGGCTTTTTTATCTCTACCTCAGTAGGCAATGTTGCTAATGACTCTAGAAAGGTCCTCAAAGTACCATACTATGTTAACAAATGAAGGAAGGTTTGGGAAATCCAGTATTCCTTGGTTTACCTTCAGTCATTTTGTAATCTCATGCTGGCACTGTGCTGCTTGTAAGCTTGAGAAGTTTACTTATTTTCTAGGAAAAGACATAAAGTTTTATGGGACTTTGCAATGGTCCTCAATTACAAATGACAAGTTTTTAGTTTTGCATTTCCCAGTTTCTTTTTTTTTTTTTTTTTAACTTAGGTGGACAATTAAATGTCCAAATATATAATTTAAACATAAAGGTAGCAACTTGACTGCTCGAATGAAAGATGCTCGATAACTTAAAGTCCAAGTGTAAAAATGAGCTCCCTGCTCTAGCTGGCATGTCAATAACCGTCATACTACCTTCCACAGTTGTATCCATAGTTGTGTGCACAGACAGTACATAATTCATGCTGGTTCTTTTGTTGTTAATTGCTTATTTTTAAAAAAGGTTATTATGCTTTTTAAATTCCAACTGCAATTGTATTTTTATCTGTTGTCTTTTTGGCAGGTGTCTGGATTTATTTATTTATTTTTAATTGTAAGACACTATGTGCGATTTGCTCAGTTTATTAAGGAAAGAAATTGGGTAATAGAGAGGCCAAATTCAACCTCTTTATAATGCTACAGAAGCATGAAGGGGACTATAGAGGTAGACCAGGATTCTCTAGATTAGGAGGAAATCCAGATGACTTTGCAAAAGTACTTTCTATCAGCTGGAATGGAGGCAGAACAGAGACATTTTTGAGTGCCAAACCAGAGGTCTAGAGGCATGTTGTAGTACAGAATCAATATAGACCAAGTATCATAGTCTTACTGGAAGTCTCACCAAAGCTTTGATGAATAACAGTAATAAATAATTTCTGCCTTTTATACCACTGTGTTCAGTCCACTGCTTAAGTGCACTAGTCCCTTCAAGAAACACCTGGTAAAACAGAGCATTTGCACTGTGTTAATAAAGGTCAAAGCTGAGGTTGCTTCAGACTGAAGGGAATATTACAATGGCTCTGTTTTTGTTCAACACATGTACTCACTGCTGTCTTCAGGGCTTTTTTTCCTCGTGGTCTTAAATTGAGTTCCTCAGCCACCCCACATTAAACAATTTTCCGTGTTACGTTCTTTGGTGCCAATGGCAAGTCATTTCTCCCTGCCTTAGGAAAGTAAGCAGAAAGTAGCACTGTGGAGGTAAGCACTGCTCTGTGTTTTGGCTGAACTCAGCTGCCAGCGTGAGGAATAAGAACCTTGTCATGTCATAATACAGATGGCTGTTGTGAAGCGTGTCATGGGCCCTCAGGGAGTAATATCAGTGCAGTTTCCAGTGTAAAAACAGGTGAAGGAGACTGGCAAGCCCTCAAATGGGAAAATGGACAAAAGAGCCATATGCAGCAAAACTCTCACAGATATTGCAGAATTTACTATTCAATATGTTGCTCATTACTTTTTCAAAATGGTGGTTCTGTGATGGTTCAAATGTCACTTCTGTCTTCTAGAAGGACAAGAAGGAGAATGTGGGGAAATACAGGCTGGCCAGCCTCACCTGGATCCCTGGGAAGGCAATGGAGAAATAATTCTGGAAGCTATTTCCAGACATACTAAAGGCAAGAAGGTGACTGGGAATAGTCAGCATGGATTTACAAAGAGGGAATCATGCTTGACAAAACTGATAGCTATCTATGAAGAGATGACTGGCTCAGTGGATGAGGGTGGAGCACTGAATGTTGTTTATCTGAAATTCAGTAAGGCTTTCAACAGTCTTTCATAATGTTCTAGACAAGCTGAGGAAGCATGAGCTAGATAACTGGACAGTGAGGTTGATTGCAAACTGGCTGATGAACTACTAGGCTCAAACAGTTGTAATCAGCAGCTCAAAGTCCATCTGGAAGCTGGTGCATAGTGGCATACCTCTAACAGCAAGGGCCAACTGCTCTCAATGACTGGGAGCCAGGAAACAAATGCAATAACAAAGCTGGCAGGGCAGGAGCCCCACCACCCAGTGACCACTTCAACAGTGCCTGAGCATGGAGAGAAGAACAGGCCTGAGGAAAGCAGCTGTCATCAGCTGAGGCCAGATCATCTGTCAAGTTTGTGGTGACAAGGAAAGTCTGAAATTAGTTGGGGAAGTCAATCCACACATCGGCATCAGGTCCAGTGATGAAGAAAGAGCAAGGTCAACCTATAAATTCAGGCCACAGGTCAAGGTTAAGATCGACAGGGTCTGCAACTGAGCAGAGTGACAAAGCTGCAGATGAGTACAGCTATCACATAGCTCAGGCAGGGTTGTGAGGCACAGGTCTGAGCTTAGGTGGAGCTCCTGGACCCATGCGGTGTGGATGGAAGCCCCATGTGAAGCTCATCAGGGTAATCAAGGTTATTAACATGCTCAGGCCTCTAGCAGTACCCCAGGGGACGGGATCAATAGGATCCATGGCTGGGCACAACTGTGGTGAGCTGGAAGCAAGTGATCCTCTGACACTGCTCAAGAAGGGACTGAAGCCCTTGGGCTGAACTGAAATGGGGCCCATGGGCAGAGTGCATGAGTGAAGGTGGTCAGAGCCACTAAGGCAGACCTTTGGGTGCCATGAGGGCCCTGGATGGAGAAGAATAATGGGGTGTGTGCATGCATATGAATCATATCAATATATATAAATACCTAATGGGAGGGTAGGAAAAAAGTGGAGTCAGATTACCTTAACTATTTTGTGATTCTTTGATTTTTTTTCTCACATCTGTTGTCTGTAATTGGCAATAACAAGCATAATCTAACATCTCATTTTGCAGCAGAGCGTACAGGGGTAGAAAAGGTCAGTTCTGGAAGAGAGGAGAGGAAATGGTTTCCAGGTTACTTCTGTTAAACAGGGATACTTGGGAGTCTGTAAAATTGTCTTCTCAGGCAGAACACAGCCAGTGAACAGGAGATCAGATGCAGGTACATCAAGGGCATTTTCCCTGCTGCTCTGATGTGCCCACAGAGCAACTAGTTTGTTCTGTGCAATATAGCACTGTGTGTGTGTGCAGAGTATTAAACCTTCCATCAGACAGATACCTCACATGCATTAAGGGAAGTGATGTATGACAAATGAAGTATAACAAAGAAAGTACCAGCAGTGGGGAATACTGCCCAATGAATAGCTGCTGTGGCTGGGCTGTACAACAGTAAAGACTGTGATTGTGCAATGTGATTCTTCATTGATTACCAGTGTGCTAGTTGTGCTCTGTCTCTTAAGTCCTGTAAATGTACTACAGTTAGAAGAGCAGAACGGCATGTTTTGAGCCACCTTCTATTAGGCTCTTACATTTGCATATGTTTATAACAATGGTTTGTGGTGTATAGAGGCGAGTCACTTAACAGGAAGAGCATCCAGGTATAGGGTGTGCTGGGCGCTGTGATCTGCCACACTGCCCTTCTGAAGTGTACTAGACAGGAACAAGAACACCAAGCTTATGATATTTGTTCACTGCAACCTGGAGGTTTATTCTTACTGCAGTGTTTGTAAGATCAAGAAATGCAACCCTCTGGCATTTTAAGATCCAGGTCTTGATAATGCTCCACAGTTATGATTTGCAAACATTGCATTTATTAATCTGAAGTAAAGGGCAGTGGATTAAGCTTTGATAGGTGCAGGTAATTTTTTTGAAGTGTTTGTTTCTGCTGAGATGTTTTGGCATATTATATATTTTTTCTTCCTATTGCTCACATTAACAATAGCACATTGAGATGTGTAGGGTGAGTGGATATCAATTCTGTTTTGCTTTGTCTAATCCTAGTTGTATGATTGTGTTAATTGAATTTGACTGTCTCAGCCGTGAGTTCAGGTTAGGATAATAACCAAGCTCTTTGCTTAGGTCACAGATGAATACTTGCACTTACGGTATATTTGCCATGCATCTGTTTCCATCAGTGTTGTGTATAATGAGAGGCTTCTATGTCCCTGTAAAGCATGACTGATGATGACATCAAAGTGGCCTAATTACCAAGAGTGTTTTATATTACAGGCTTGGCTGAATTATTTCAATTTTTACAGATGCTTGCAGTTTAGAGCTTTGATTAAGTGACTAATTAGAAGCACCAGTAACAGTGCCCCTGAAACAGTTTTGAACTGGAATGTTGCCTTGATGATACACAGACACAAATACACTCAGAAGGTTCATTTTCCTTGTGGCGTGCTTCTCCAAGTAGTGTTGCTGAGTTCCCAGACTTTGGTAGAGTTTCATACAGTCGAAGTTGAGGCCAGAACTGTGTAATATGATCAGCCAGTCTGGCCTCTTCAATACCATGGGTCACAGAATATCTCAAGACATTTTATTTAAACAATAGCTACTTTTCAGAAAAAGTTGCTGGTCTTCTGTGAACATTGACAGCTACAAACAGCCTACCACAACTCTTCCTGAACTGTTCTAATAATGGGTAAAACTTTGCACCTCTCTTCTCATCTGAACTAGCTGAAGGCCAGTTACCAGCCTGCTACTGTGCTACATTCCAGCATGAGAATGATGAGTCTAGCATCAATGCTGTGTTTGTTCATTTTAATCTGCATGCTTAGGGTTGATATCATGTAGGCATCTAAAAATAAAGCTGTTAACCTAAGATAGGAATTTGGCCTCCATCGAAGAAGAAAGATGGGCACTGCTTGAAAGTGGTTCATTGCACTGGTCTGAGGGTGGCACAACTGTGGAAAGGAACATCCGTCTCTAGAGACTTCACAGGGAACCTCAGTTTTGACATCTACTTCCTAGGACTAATTAAGCCATTTGGTCACCATGGTGGTTTCACTGCCCTCTCACACTCCCTCAAAAGAACAGGAGGAGAAAACATGATGAAAAAGGCTCATGGGTTGAGATAAGGACAGGGAGATCACTCACCAGTTACTGTCACAGGCAAAATAAAACTCAGCATAATGGAATTAATGTAATTTATTGCCTGTTGATAACAGACTAGAGCAGTGAGAAATAAAAACACCTCCCCCCATCCACCCTCTTCTACCTCCTCTTGCCCCAAGCGGCCCAGGGAACAGGGAATGGGGGCTGTGGTCAGTCCCTAACGCTTCATCTCTGCTGCTCCTTCGTGGTCCCTCTCTGCCCCTGCTCTCCATGGGGTCCCTCCCATGGATGCTGTCCTTCCTGAACTGAGCCTGCAGGGGCTGCTCACAGGCAGCAGCTCTTCAAGCACTGCTCCCACACGGCTCCATACCATGGGGTCCATCCCCCAGGAGCAAACTGCTCCAGCACGGGTCCCCCATGGGTGGGCGGCAGCTCCCCCCAAACCCCCTGCTCCTGCGGGGGCTCCTCTCTACAGGCTGCAGCATGGAGATCTGCTCCACATGGGACCCATGGTTTGCAGGGGGACAGCCTGCTCCACCAGGGGCTCCTCCACAGGCCGCAGGGGAACTGTTGGTGTGGTGCCTGGAGCACCTCCTGCCCTCCTGCTGCACTCACCTTGGGCTCTGCAGGGCTGCTTCTCTCACATTTTTCTCACTGCTTTCTCCCAGCTGCTGTTGCACAGCCTTTTTATTATAATTTTTATTTTTATTTTTTCCCCTTCCTTAAATCTGCTCTCCCAGAGGCCCACCCAGTGACACTCCCTGGCTCAGCTCTGGCCAGCAGCAGGTCTCTTTTGTATCCGTCTGGAGCTGGCTCTGATCTGACATGGGGCAACTACTAGGCTCTCTCTCAGCCCCCCTGCTACAAAAACCTTGATTTATAAGCTTTATACAGTCACAAAAGTACACTTGAACATCACTTCAGCTGATTATCCTCTTTGACCCTGTAGTCTTTTTCAGAGATGTAGCTTTTCAGGTTCCTTCTGTATTGTCTAGGCTGTTTTCCTATTGTCTTAGCATAGCTTTCATTCTGTTTTCACATGTGTATTATCACACTTAGTCATGTTTAAACATAAGTTATTTCATTGCACCTAGGTAGTATGAGTGACTCTCCTTTTTAACATTTTTCCAACCTTCATCTGCAGTTTAAATCCACGATTATTTTATGTTTTTCCCAGGCAGGAGTGAAAAATGTTAATTAGCGTAGGACCAAGAATTGATTCCTGTGAGACCCCATTAGGACTGCTGTGGTGTTAATTTGCAGGTGATTTGCTGGCTCAGTGACATTTATGATAAATGCAGAAGAGTGGATGTTTGCTCATGACGGCTAGTTAAAAATGCATCCCAGTGATCAAATATTTATAATGAGCTGAAGACTTCATTTTAGAATGAAATTTCCTCATTCCTGGCAAAGGGAACCTTTAAATAAGAATCTTACAGCACATCTACATGCAGATTTTACGTCAGCCTATGATCTACAGCCCCTTCCCTTTCTGGGAATGAGCATCTTTAAAAATCTAAGCAAGTCACTGGTCCCCTGCTCTAGCCAATGCTGCAGTAATCTATTTCTCTCATCTCCATCTTTGTCTGGTAGAAATACTGGGAAAAGCACTGGGTGCAGGCTTGTGAGTGTAATATACCAGACAGAGAGCATAAGATACGAGATAGAGTGAGAAAAGTGGGTGAGAGGATGTCCAAACTGCAAAAAAGTCTTCCCTCCATTTTAAACTCTAGACTCCTTGGTTCATTTTTGTGATGTGTGTTCTTGACATGAGTTGCTCAACAAAACATAGATTTAATTTGTGGCAGTGATACACTGGCATAACTTCAGAGCACTGCAGTCCGGTCCTCAGTTTTCAATCATCTAAATTCCTAAACACCTTTAAAACTTCCCCTCATGTCATATTATATACAGAAAATATTTCTCAGCCAATTTGCAGAATGTACTATAAAACTTCCCCAAGGAAATAAAGACAAAAAAGAGATGAAGAGAAAAAGAAGACCCCTCTTTCTAGTGAGAAGATAGAGTGGTGATTGCTGACATGTGAGAAATGGATTTCTTTCCTCTGTTAACAGAAAATCTCCTTCTCACTGTGAAGACCTCTAGACCAAGTGTAGATTTCGGAATTTTTCCTAACTGAATCCATCTCAAATTTTTGCATCCTCTCTACTGTAATTTTTTTTTTTTTTTTTTTTTTTTTTTTTTTTTTGTGAGTTGTTCCTGTGACCAGAAGTGCTGTCTCTGGTGCACAGACTTGTAGGGAGAGCTGCAAAGCTCCTTTCTTTGTTGTGTGCCTAGAAACCTAAATGAGTTCGTATACATGTGCATGTTGTTGATGCCACCATTCCTTGTGAATCCATCTGAGTGACTTTAAGAGCTGACTGTGCATGCTCTTCAGTATAAAATGAACTTGAAACCACTGTACACCTGTGGTCAGCCCCCAGCTTTGCAGAGCTAGCTTCTGTATACATCTCTAGTGAGCAGTGTATGTAAAACTTTATTTTGATTTGGTAAAATCTGAGATGTATTTTACTGATAACTTCCACGTCCATGTCTGTGATTTATGATTATTGCTGTTGTTGTATGTTGGTTTTTTGAGCTGTGTTGGTATACTGTCTGTCATACTGGCAGTCCCAGATAACAGCTGGGGTGCATTGTACTGGGCACTGTGCAAACCCTGACAAAAAGACTGACTCTTTTCTCTCAGAAAACATAAATAATGAAGCTGACAAATAAACAGCAATTTAGACAAGCACTAGTAAACAGATTTAACTAGCATCACTCTGCAACAAAATACCTTATTCCAGCGTTTTCACTTCAGAGGATTCATGTTCTGAGATTTACTCTTGCATTTCAGGATTAGGGAGCTGAGTGTTAGCTGACGCTGATTTCTGCATCCATAATGAAGCCTAGTTGGATAGCGCTGGGGAACTAAGCATGTCTAGCTCATTCATCATTTAAAAGGTTCAAATGGCAGGAGGCATCTTCCTCTTCAGGAATTTTCTTTCACTCTTTTCAGATATACTGGTAGATGAGGGAGTGTACGATCACAGAAAAATGAAGTATCAGAATCAGTTGGCTATTTGACCTGGTCATATGGAGAGCTTTGAAAAGGCAGCTTTCATCTTCTACTGCTCAGGATTTTTTTCAAATAGGAAAACAGAGGAAGCAGGTGTCATGGAAGCAAATGTGCTGCTTTGTTTTATTCATTGCAAAGAATGTTTTTATCTGGTTGCATCACAGAGTTATCATTATTATAGGAAGAAGTTTTAGTATAATTGTATTATAATGTAATTACATTATAGGAAGAAGTTCTTTATTATGAGTGTGGTGAGGCCCTGGCACAGGTTGCCCAGAGAAGCTGTGGATGCCCCATCCCTAGAGGTGTTCAAGGCCAGGCTGGATGGGGCTTTGGGCAACCTGGTCTGGTGGGAGGTATCCCTGCCCATGGCAGCAGGGTTGTAATTAGATGGTCTTTAAGGTCGCTTCCAATCCAAACCATTCTATTATTCTATGATTATTTACTGTAGTAATGTGTTTTTCATACAAAATGTAAAGGATTTCTCTAGGTAAAATTCAAGCGTGTGTCTTTTTCCCTCTTTATATTTTTTCTTTTTTCTTTTAATTTACAAACGAATAATGGCAAATGATCTGAAAATGATAACTGAAGTAATTCATAAATGAAAATGAAATAATTCAAACATTGCAGAATAGCTGTTCTCTTCTAAAATATGAAGATATTCAAAAAACTACATAATATATATTTTTCTCTCATTGATCTCATTTCATATTGTTCTTCAGCAGTGTTTTCAAATACACCAGTTTTAATATGAAGAGAACATTTTTAGAGCTATTAGGGGTATGCTTAGAACCACAGCTCGGTGTTTGGTTCATGGAGTTGGGTGCTGTGCTTCTTTGCATTTCCCATATCCTCTGCATTTTCTTTCTTGCCTTAATTTTGCAGGCAAGTAATACTTGGGGCTGCTGCCCTTGAAACAGTGTGGAAGGAGTAGAGGGTGTGTGTGATTCTACATACTGGTACCAATGACAGACAAAGCCAGTGTCTTGAGTTTGTTACTGGTTAACAGCCACCGATTGGCTGGCATTTTAAGGAGTCCGTATGTGAAAAAGGTTGATAGAGTTGCAGAATAAAGGAGACATTTTAAAAAACAAAGATTGCTTTCAGGAGACAGCGTATTTTCAGTTTGACAGCATGGAGAGTGTCCAGTTATTTTTTACTACATAATCTGATATGTTGAATTAGACTCAGTGGCAGTAAACTGAAAAATCTGTCTTGTGTCTGCTTTGATCCAGATCCATGAGCTAACCGACCATACTTGCCTGAAGGGAAAGTACAGTGAGAGTCTTAGGGCAAATTTCCATTTCCCTGATCACGGTCACTCAGTACCAGCGGCAAGTTTGTGCTGCCCCAAAGTTGTTCAATATTCAGTGACTTTTCATAGAATCACATAATGATTTGGGTTGGAAGGGACCTTAAAGACCATCCAGTTCCAACCCCCTGCCATGGGTAGGGACACCTCCCACCAGATGAGGCAGATCAAAGGCTGTAAAGATGTTGCTTCAGGACTATAAAGACGGTGTTAGGTTTGCTCTGATTTTTGAAAGCTTTGTTGATCTGTCACAGCAGTTAGGAGGCAGCTAACTGTGAGTGTGTACAGTGCAACTGTGTGGGAATGAGAAAGGCCAGTTGCAGCTGTGGAGGTTCAGACGCTGTACATCCTTTGCCTTGTCCTGCTCTGTGAGGAGGGATAAGGGCTGGTTGGGGAGCCCTGTGCACCCATATAACCCTTTATGTGTTGGGAATTCCTCCTGTGGTTGTATATATTGATTTTTAGATCATTTACCCTCGGATCAGGCTTGAAATAATCAACCTAAGTGTCTTGAAATCTTGTATGTTTTATTCAGGGCTTCTTTATAAATTGCAGGGAGATTTACTGTAGTCTAGAGTTAGGCAGTGATAACTGAGTTCATTTTACAGCTTTGCTACTTGGAGTGTGATGCTGTTATTTCATTGCATTGTATTTTTATAGAGTAGATTTCAGGTCTTTTTGTATCCGTGAAGCACTCAGCATCGCAGGTGGTTAGGATTGCACATTTGGATTGCAGCTTAAGGCTGGCAAGAGAAGGATTTTGCCATCTGGTCTTGAGAAGTGCTTAGCATCTCCAGCAAGACATTGGAATAACTCCAGTGAGGGGTCACTGGAGAACTGGTGCTGCTGAACATCACAACAGAATTGCCCGTTGCATGTGATCCGGTGTGCATATAATGCAGACATTGTCTGTGGGCTTATCTAGGCTGTGGCAATTCCTCAGCGTTGCCAGGACACTGATGCAGCCTTATGTGTGCTCACAACAGCGAATGCTGGGATAGTCAGCTCAAACCTGGGTGTACCTCCTTCCTCCAGAGGTAAGCAGAGCTTGTACAATACAGGCATATATGCCCTACTTGCAGCTCTTATTATCCCTAGCACTGTTGAAATATTTCAATACTACTCGAGCAGTTTAGCAAACTCCCCATTGTAGATATCACAGTATGATAGGCATTTTTTGCTTATTCTTTTCTCCTGCAAATGGGTAGCTTGGTTCGAGGTTATTAAAACCATAAAGCTGTCTGGCTAGCATACTGATCAGATAGTACAAAGGCAGTCTTGTGTTTGTTACTTTTATTTTTCTCTTTTTAAAATTCATCATCATTAAATAGACTGAACTGAATGTAATTTAAAAAAAATGGAAGAAAAATTTTCTGAGCCCTGAAATTACCCTTTGCAACAAATTCTCAAAACCAGTTCTAGAATTTGAGGGTGTTTTTTTTTTTTTTTTTCTTTAGTTGAGAAACAGTAGAGGTGACCTCTAAGGGTAATTACAATATGCTTTGCGGTACACTGTGACATGGGAAAAGGCTCAGCAAGTGGAGAGTTATATTAAAAGAGAATCAAACACAAAGCTTTTTGAACAAACAACTTTTGAACTCTGAATAAATCTCTCAATATTGATTATTTATAGCAGGATATACTGCTTGATATGTGGCATTCTTCATTCAGTATGGGTATTGCCTCAGTGTCCTAACATGATGTTTACGGGGCACTGTGATTTTGAAGATGCCATCTGTCAGCTGCAGTGTGTAAATGAGATCTTAACCTCTGGTGAACAGAAATTGTGTCCTGGTGTTTTTCACAAGAAAAGAGATTATATAAATTCCTGCTGGGTCTAACCTACTTACCCAAATCATCCGGCCCATTGAATTGTGTATGTTCTTCATTGCTTTCTGCTATGAAATTATGTTAATACACACCATAATTTCATTGGTGAATATTATAAGCTTTGTGCATGGTTTATTGTAATTCAAGTAGAGCAGAGTAGAAAGTCATGCCTAGTCATTAAATAGCCACAACTATTGTTGTAGTTAAAATGGAACTATCCTGACTATATCAAAAGGGACTTTAACATAAAAAAAAATAACAAAATAACAAAACAAAACAAAACAAAAAAAACCAAACAAAAAACATAAAAGAGAGAAAGGAGAAACACAAGTTTTTAGTTTTATGTCAAGTCCATAAAAATACTTTTGGCCTCTAGGATTATTTTTTTTTTTTTGGTCATCTGAAACTTTTGAAACTTTTTCATATATCTCATATCTTCCAAAAAGTTGTAGGGTACACAAGAAGATGTAGTTCAGCATTTCAGAACCTCATTATGTGTGGAGAGATGCTGAGCTTGGCAAGAAGGAATTTATGTAATCAAGGAGAAATATAGCTTAACTATCCCTTAGTTACTTTATCAGTGGGTGGCATTGGCAAGAATCTGGTGCAAGCCAAAGTTTGCAGTGATAACTGTTCTGGAAAGGGGCTTTTTATAGTGGTATAACTAATGGCAATGCACAGGAGGAAGATGTATCTCTGAAAGTTTAACTCTTTATAGATTTGCAATTCAGAAAGAAAAACAACAAAAAGCCTTCCACATGCACATATCAGTTCTGTAATAGGATAACTACTGGGTGACCCTGGAGAAGAATCATTTGTAGACTCAATCCCTAAGTAGTTAGCTTTATTTTTAAAGGAAGGGGTGAATTAATGTAACTATTCTTGTGTCTTTTCTAGATTCTTCTAGAATCCTGTGATTAGTATCTCAGCTAGATACCTATGCATCATCTTTGGCTTTATTGTCTTATCTGCTGAGAGCACTCAGCATTTCTTCAAGAGACTAAAAAATTTTGATTCTGATTCTTAGTGAATCCATCTGTGAATTTTAGTTCTTCTAAATCTGAGCTTATTTTAATTCTTGCATAACTCTATAGGGATTTTGAGCAAAAAGCCTTATAGGAAACTACCTCTTAAGGTTGCTTAGATTTACATTTGAGTCACTTCTATGGCATTGACTTTTCCTTTGGAGTGAGCAGTCCATGGAGCTTAACATTCATTAGGAAAGTGATCTGTAGAAGAAGGAGAACAATTGGTACCAGCAGGCGAATACAGTAAAGGATTGTAATGTACAGCATACTTGCCCATTGTACTCTGTTCCTTGAGGATTATGAACAGATTTGAATTCCCACCATATAGAACTGGATGGCTTTTAGACACAGCTGCTTTCTCCCTGGCTGGTGCAGGGAAATGCATGTTTCTCGATTCCTGGTGGCACAAAGGGTCCTTTTATCAGAGAATAATCTCGGAGGGAGTTGGTGACAGTTTATTCCTGTCCTGCTGCAGGGCCTACATTTTACCTGGGGAGAATAAAAACTGGGAACAGCTGCAAGTGGGATGTTATGTATTAACATATTTTCTCAGGCACTTTCCTCTCTCCTGCTGTTTTCTTGATGATCTGTATTGAGTGTTGACAGTGGGATGGTTGCAGTTGTTTTCCACTGCTACCGCTTGCCTGCTAATGAACTTTTTATTGTTAGCAATTATGAGATTTTTTTTCCAGTAGGTTTTGAACCCAGTGCATCCTGCTATAAAAGCAGGAATTTCTTTCCTGTTCACTTTGGCTACATAGCACAGGTGAAGATACCATAGGAACATGTTCATATGGTGGTACACAGATGTGTTTGTGTGGTGCTGGTCACAAGCTAATTCACTTTGTGTAAGACTTTGTAGTCTGAGCAGCTTTAAGTCACATTTATTGAATACATTCAGAGAACAGAACGACCCCAGTGACCAGATCTATGTGTTTGTCTGCACAGAGTTTGTCTACAGTGTATGCCTGTGAGATGAGTGATGGTAGTCCACTGCAAGCTTGAAGTCTGTGGGTGGGACACAGAGAAAGATATGCTTGTAGATACATGCCCAGGTCAGCTGGTGGGATGTCACTGACGTTGATTATGTGGTTTGGCTGTGTGGTTTGCATCGTCTCAAGGACTAAAAGAAATTACTGCTTTTATGTTTGCACTTGTCTCACTGTTTAAAAAAAATGACTAAATTATATACATCTTCAGTGAAATATTCAGTGCCTCTCATTTTGTTGTTGCAGCAATCACTGAAAAGAAGAGGGAGCAAAGACCTACAAAAATCAGAAAAAAAGTCACAGCAGACACCAACAGAGGTATGTTAAAATATCAGTACTCTGGATCCTCATGTTTAGGCTTCAGGGACACTCTAGAAATGATGTATATGATGTATAAGCACTTCAGCTGCTTGCTTTCTCTGGTGTTTTCTTTATATGTATATATGCTGCCAAATGGCGAACTTTTACCCCATACCTACAGTCATCTGGCATGGTGTCAGGGACCACCTAAATGAACCACTGGTGCTGCAACAGAACCCACCAGCTTACATGTGCTCTGTATACTTTAGGCAAAATAAGTAAACAGACCACCATTGGAACAAGATTATAGGCTCTTTGTACACAAAGTTCAGGATTTTTGAGTGGTGTAAAGTCTGTTGCAGCATTGCAAGTCTCGAAAATACAAGGTGCCCCCAATTGTATTTTCTGGAGACCATGCAGATTTTCATTGCAAGTAAAATAGGCTTTCTCCCTCTTTTAAATTTAAATATTTATTTCTCCTTCTTTTGCCAAATCAATGAAAAACAATGATCATGGGAAATCCTTTGTTTATAAAGCCATGTACCTGTGATTGGTGATCTTGTAATTTAAGACCATCCACTGGAGGTCTCCTCTTTTACATCAAATTTCTTCAAATATTTTTTTTCCTTTTTTTTTTTTCCTAAGGAGGACAATGAAGACCTGAAATGCCAGCTACAGTTTGTCAAAGAAGAAGCAGCTTTGATGAGGAAGAAAATGGCCAAGATTGATAAGGAGAAGGACAGATTTGAACATGAGCTGCAAAAATACAGATCATTTTATGGGGATTTGGACAGTCCCTTGCCAAAAGGTGAAGCAGGTGGGCCACCTACCACAAGAGAAGCTGAACTTAAGCTTCGATTGAGACTTGTGGAAGAGGAAGCTAACATTCTTGGGAGGAAAATAGTGGAGCTAGAAGTAGAAAATAGAGGACTGAAAGCAGAGCTTGATGATTTAAGAGGAGACGATTTCTCAGGGACCTCTAATCCACTCCTGGGAGAACAGAGTGAATCTCTGTCAGAATTGCGACAGCATTTGCAGCTAGTAGAAGATGAAACAGAATTGCTGAGGAGAAATTTAGCTGATGTGGAAGAACAAAACAAGCGCATAACCGCTGAGTTGAACAAATACAAGTACAAGTCTGGAGCCCATGAGAGCTCCAGGCACCATGATAATGCTAAGACAGAAGCACTGCAGGAGGAGCTAAAAGCTGCACGAATGCAGATCAATGAGCTGAGTGGCAAAGTCATGCAACTCCAGTATGAGAACAGAGTTCTCATGTCCAACATGCAGCGCTATGATTTAGCCTCTCATCTTGGCATCCGTGGCAGCCCCAGAGACAGTGATGCAGAAAGTGATGCAGGAAAAAAGGAGAGCGATGATGATTCCCGCCCCCCTCACCGCAAAAGGGAAGGGCCCATTGGTGGGGAAAGTGACTCTGAAGAAGTACGAAACATCCGATGCCTGACACCCACGAGGTCTTTTTATCCAACACCATCTGGATGGCAGAAAAGCTTCACTGATAGGCAGCAGATGAAGGACATTCGCTGTGAAGCTGAGCGACTGGGCAAGACAATAGATCGCTTAATTTCTGACACAAGCACCATCATAACAGAGGCAAGAATTTATGTAGCTAATGGGGACCTGTTTGGACTGATGGATGAGGAAGACGATGGCAGCAGAATACGTGAGCATGAGCTTCTCTACCGGATCAATGCGCAGATGAAGGCGTTCAGGAAAGAGCTCCAGACTTTCATCGACAGACTTGAAGTTCCAAAGTCTTCAGATGATCGAAGTGCAGACGAACCTTTGTCAGTGAGTCAGGTAGACTTTTACTTATTACGGCCTACAGGTAAAAAGGCTTGGCCAAACGAATTAAGCCTAAAATTTGATGTATGGCATATTAAAATTTTTACACTAAACTGTGGACAAAAGTCTCTATTTCTTAAATTACTTAAAATCCTCATTTGGCCATATGAAACCTTGTTCTACCAAGGGGCCTACTCATGAACAGTGAATAAATCATGTCTGCATGAATTTAAAAGAATTATACTCTAGGTATAATAGAGAATATATTGTACTGTAGGAGGTGAAAGATTTTACTCCTTCTTCTGGCTTTGCAGCTGCATTTGCCAGAGTTGTGCCTTCTAAAGCAGCGTATGATAGCATTTTTGGCACATAAATGAGCATGGTTATTTTCTTGGTGGTTGGGTCCCTGTTAAATTAATAAAAACAAAATGTATTAATTTTAAACAGGAGGAAGCATACAGTTTCCAAAATTATAAAGACTATGACAAACCACGGAGAAAAATAAACCATGAAAAATTATAAAGTCACAGAGCCGCACAGTAGCGTGTAAATATTGGAATTGCTGTAACTGGTTGTATCTTTTGTTGAAAGGCTGTGGGTCACTGCTTACATGAAACAGTGACTAGCGTCTTTTCTGCAGTTCTTTTTTATTCTTCTCTCATCCTCTAAGGAAAGAGCCAACGAGCATCCTGCATGTGATGTGCAGAGTTGTTCCAAAGAGGTTTTGGGGAGCAAATTCCTTGCTGACTCAAGATCTTCTGCCATGAAAAATGAAAATTACCTACCCTTATCTTATATTGCAATCCTATAGTTGGCAAATGCTGTTATTGCTCACGGTATTATCCAGATGTTTTAGTAAGTCTCTTGCTATGTTAATTTACTTGTGTTGTCCTGCTAGTTTACAGTCAAAGTAGTTACCAGGTGAAGCTGAAAGCTATTATTTCTTATCCCTATGCTGACTAATTAGTCTTTTGTTTCCTTGTATCAGAAAGTCACAGACGCAGTGAGTTTGAAGCTAATCATTTACTATACATGTACTGCATGAAATCAAACAGAAAAGACATTTGGCATGCTCACTTTCTGATCTAGCAATACCTCTGAGCTTGTAGAGCTCCCATTAACTTAGAGGCAGAGCACTGCATGGGTTCATACAAATTTAAAGCAATCTAATTGGTATTTTCTCTGAACAAATAACAGTAATAATTAAATTTGGCATTTCAACGTTAGACCATGCAGAACTCCTACTGATGTCAATGGGAGATGGGCACTTGGTCCCTCCACAAGCATAGTCTGATTCACTATTTATTTTGTTAAAACTTTGGACTTGCTATTCCATTAATTGACTGTTCTCTTTGTCTTTGTATTTACTTTCCCAGATGTTCCAGCCTATCATTTTACTTATTCTCATCCTTGTATTATTTTCATCCCTTTCATACACAACAATATTTAAACTTGTCTTCCTTTTTACACTGTTTTTTGTACTGTAAGCCATTCATCATTTACTGTTCATTGTAGTATTATTTTCAGTTTGTTTATTTTGTCCACCCTCCAAGATAAGACGTGCAAGAGACATAGTTTC
The DNA here is from genome assembly GCF_964035555.1 of Netta rufina. NCBI lineage: Eukaryota > Metazoa > Chordata > Aves > Anseriformes > Anatidae > Netta > Netta rufina. Next base: position 81,429,308 of record NC_140125.1, on the reverse strand, counting down.
TGTAATAACCACTGCTGTAAAAACACTGAAGACTACTTGTTTGCCAAATCTAAACCAAACCCCCAAAAAACTGAAAAAAGCACCCTGAAAATCACCCAGTTGAATAGAAAGACTGCTCATCACAGTGTTCCAGGTAAGCAAACATAAAAGAATATTTTTCACTTTGCCTACTTTTTATCATTTTTGAATAAAATATTCTTGAGTGTCTGGAACCAATTTAATATTCATTAATTTGTACCAAATCAGAAGCAAAATAGAAATATGCAGAGTGGGTGTGAAGAGTCTGTTCCTTTTGTCTTCCCACTCTCAGAAAAAGAATTTGTATTCTAGCCACCTATGAATAGTGAAAACACATTTGATGTGTGTTCTGAAATTGTATTTCACAGTCTGTATATATTTTGCCTGGTTTTGATGATAATACTTTTCAGCACCGTATTAAGTGTATTAGACACCATGGAGGGACAAAATGAGAATGGAGATAGGACACTCTGATGTGGAAATGTGACAAGGAGCTGGAACCCTGAGAATGAGATACAAAAGGAGGAGGTATCAGAGCAGGCAAGGATTCTTCTGAGAGATGTAGGCTGGCTGCATTCTCTGCTCTAGAAAGGTGGTCACAATACAGTCTGAACTAAAGATGGTGAAGTCACCTTCTCTGATGCCAATTATCTTTTCCTAGCAACCTACTGCATTAGATAACATTTTCTTGTGTGCTCTGTAGCTACCAGGGCCCTGGGTTCTCTCCCTCCAGTTTGGGCATGAAGGAACATTGTAACTCTTGGCCCGCTGAGTGATCCTTGTTTAACCACGTGGATGGTGGTGAGCAATCATAGATCAGGGAGGCATGTGTGCATCATCAGCCACTGAATATTTCTGTCTTGCCTACAAGAGGCTGCACAGAGAGCAGAGGCCACACATGATCTTCCTATAACACTGAACATAGGCAGTTACTACAAACACAAGATCTTCCACTGTGAAAACCTCATTTGAAGTGCCCCAATGGAGCTCAGTTTTATCTGTTTTTTTCAACCTGTGTTGAAACCAGAGTCACACAATTTTGAATTCTCCAAAAGTGATCATTTACAAGTGAGTGTATTAATGAAAGTCTCGTGCAGATGCCATGATAAAGGATCTAGTGAATAAAGCAGCTGCTTTTACAGCTGACAATAAGGACTTCCTTTCCATGCCAGCACTCTGTTCACTTAATGTGCTCCTGTGTGAGAAGAGTTCACCTCCATGCCTCTCTCCAACTAATCAGAATCCTGCCAAGGGCTGTATCCCACTACCTGAAATAGCAGAGACAATGTCTTTAGAGAAACCCCTTATAGGTAAGCTGAGGTTGGACAATAGAATTTATTTTAGAAGAACAAAAAAGATAGTAAACTTACTACTTTCAGTATTAAACAAAACTCTTAGTGTTCTCTGTATTTGTCTAGCTCTACTGTGTACTCTATGCGTGTGTAGTAACACTGATCAGTTAAATCACTTAACCTTAATATAATACAAATACTTACTCCTATCAGGGGATATTGTTGTTTGTATTTATTTTGTAGTTATCAAGATATGGGTAAAAGAAATGATAGTCAACATATAAGTAGAGATTAATTGATCTGGTGTCCTGTTTAAAGAGAAAGTCAGGCCCAGGAGAGTTTGAAACTTTGAAGAGTTTCTAAGATGCTCTAATTTATGCTCAGTTGCCTAAAAGTTAAGTTACATATATTAGAAACTATTACAAGATATGGTCAGTCACAACTTACCTTCACAGTGAATTTCTGTAACCTTAAAGATAGTTCTCAAATCACTGAGCAAAGGCCTTTTTGCTGCTTTTGTCACAGTCAGATTTTGCAGCAACTGTTTGAAAAATTCTGTGTTGTTTTTTTTTTGTTGTTGTTGTTTTGTTTGTTTGTTTTTGTTTTTTTTTTTTTTCCTCATGGCTTTGCTATTTGGATATTAAAATATAATAGTTCTAGGCTTCAACTTGTCATATTAAATCTTAGAGCAAGACTGACTTTTTGAGTTTCTTTTTGTTTTACTGTTGCCCTCGGGAGAGGAAAAGATTTATTTTTTTCTTAAATGTTAGAGGCTCAGTTCCATAAAGGATGACAAATCATGCTCAAACCTGATCTGAAGTTCTGGGCTTTCAGGTTTTAACCTACACTTGTTTATGCCTTTCTCAGCCTTATATGTAGTCAAGATGATTAGAGAGAGCTTGCTTTACACTGAGTGGATCAGTAAGGATACTACTGTAAAGTAGTAGGAAAGGTTAATACACTGAATTTATACATTGGATATGTCTTGGAAATAACTTGGAAAAGATTTGTGTCTTTCTCGGAAATCAGAAAAGTAACCATGAATCTATTGAGTCAAGAGGCCAAGAAGTCCTCTGCACAGAACTGGCAATTATATCTCCACTGATTAGTCATGGTGATTTTTGTTTCATGTAGTTTTAGATTTCCTTTATGTGAGTTGGACTCCTCATCCTAATTATGTCAAGCATCAAGAAAGCCAGTCAACGTTGAGACTTCTGGGGGCATTTAGGGAGCTGTTGTACAGGCTACAATCTGAAATTAAAGGATCCTGAAGCATCCAAAATCATTTTAGAAGGTCCCCACAGTCTTTGAATCTGTGATGAGCAAGAACAGTGAGGACCTCCGCAAACCTCAGTGCAGAGAAGGAACTACAGAGAAGGAGCTGGGGTTATTTAGCCTAGAGAAAAGGAGGCTCAAGGAGACCTTATCCTGCTCTACAACTACCTCAGACAAGGTTGTAGTGGGGTGGACGTTAGTCTCTCTTCCCAAGCAGCAAGTGATAGGACAAGAGGAAATGGCCTTAAGTTGTGCCAGGGGAGGTTTAGGTTGGATATTAGGAAAAAAAAAGTCCACTGGAAGGGTTGTGGAACAGGCAGCCCAGGGAAGTGGTTGTGTCACCATCCCTGGAGATTTTCAAAAGACATGTAAGATGTGTTGCTTAGGGACATGGTTTAATGGTAGACTTGTCAGTGCTAGGTTAACAGTTAGACTTGGTGATCTTGGAGGTCTTTTCCAACCCAAATAATTCTATAATTCTATGAAATAAAAGGCATCCTTCATGTGCTGCATTCAGCTTGAAGGGAGTGATCAGAGCTGCTTAACTTTCACACTGGGTATTGCAGAGAAATTCACAGACCTCCATTTTTCACTATTTCAGAAGCCTCTGAGAAAGCTGATAAAATGAGTACAGACCCATAGCCAGAAGATAACATCTAGCCAATAAAATAAGAGTTCTGTATTTTGCTAAATGGAAATAGCTTGGTCTCACGAAGAAATGTGACAGTTATACTTGCCAAGAAAGGCTGCAGATTTTCTCCTCTCAGTTATTGGCCTGGTGGGCAAAGTTCACCTCAGAGGTGAGCGGATAAATGCAGCTGAACACGTTTGCATCCTCTAGCAGGAGTGCGTGGGAGTCAGACAGAGAAGAGCCAGACAGCACACTGCTGATTCATTAACTTGTCTGCCGCACAGCATCTCATTCTGAAGAGCAGTAATAAGAAGAATATAAGATTTCGCTTTTATGTGGCAACAAGCCAGATATGCCACATTACCTATCAGTTCAAATCTGTTATACCTATAGAGATTCACAAATCCCCTTCTGTAAGCAAAGTGCTTCTTAGAACATGCTGCAATAGCAGAACATGGTGGGTATCGCAGACTAAAGAAATGTTTATTGTTGCTCTCTAAAACCCATGATGAGAGAAGGTTAAATTAACCCAAATTTATACGTTTCTTCAAGTGAAAGGAAGGTGCTTCCACAATAAAATGCATAGATTCTCCATAAGTAGGATTAATATTTTGAAGTCTTCTTTTATAGCATAAAACTCAGATGTTAAGGAAGTGAACATGCATCATAAAGCTAACCAACCTTTTTATGAAGTATGTTTCCTCTCACAGATCACCACTGCAGTTACCCTGTGCAAGTCACCCCAAGTCGTTTTATCAGCTGATGAAATGCAGTTCCTCTGAAGCACAATGTAGGAGTTGCACAAGTATGCAGTCCTATAAAACTGTGAGATACAATATCTACTGCTGCTAATAGGGCTATTAAAACAAATTTGGTAATGCATTATGCTAGGGTGTAAATGTTGGAAATCTGATTTAAAAGTGCACGAAGAAGCTGTACAACATTTTACTGAAGGGGATGAAATTAAGCAACATGTTTTAAATGGGCACTGGAGTTTTATTCTGTGGATAGAACTAATGCAAAGCTGAATTTCGGCTGGATGCTGGGATTAATATTCTATTCTTGCAAAACACTTAACTAAATTTCAGCCTCAGGATTGCCTTATTTCTGCATTTCTCTGAAATATTAAATTTCTGTATCCTGCATTCCCAGGGAATTCATTCCACATTCTTTCAGAAAGAAGAGATCTTGCATATGTAGATCTAATTCTGATATTTTAACATTTGTATAAATTGGAAGTAAATCAGATGACTTTCTGTGTCACTTAGAATATAGATGCATTTTTTACTTCACTGCAAACAGCAAAATACAATTAATTTTCTTTCCTATTGAGAGTCAGCTCTGGATACCCTGAGAAAATACCTCTATAAATATTTTCTTTATTCTTACTGCAGAATTCCCATGATACTAGAAAGATCGTCTTCTCCAGGATCAGTGATATTTCTTTCAACCAAAAATATCTGTGCCTGAAGCTCCAGTTAGAGAGAGAATAAGTGTCTGCTGACACATGTCACCAGTGCTTCAGAATCAAAACCAGAAGAGAGCAGGTGCTATAGTGCAGAAATATGCCTGGCAGTCGGAAAAAAAGAAAATTGCCAAAAACATGGCTGTCTAAATATGTGTTATAAAAAGAGATGAACTGCACATGAACTTTGGGTGTTGTTTACAAAAACAAGCAGAGCTTTAGGATATTAGATGTCCTTCCCCTTAATCACCCCAGAATTTGATAGGTGAGTAGGAGACTTCTAAAGGCATCAGTATCAGGGGCCCAGCTCTCATTGGCTTACATTTCTGTCTCTGATTTAATGCCGAGGGAAGTGATATTCAAACCCAACTTTTGCCATTACACATGCGGTTGCCTATGGGGAAAATTACAGTGGCTCTATTTAAAGTAAACATCTAAAGTATCTGCCACCGATTTCCAATGTACCCTTGGAGAACTGGCATGACATAACACTTTGTTGGCTCTGTTTCTCCGTTAAGACAGATGCGATTGCAGAAGCGCACAATGGTTAGAGGAGGCAGAATTTGTGCTGCTTTCTGCCTGTTTCCTGAGATATATCCACAGCTGAGACGTATTTGCCAAAATTATTGAGGTGTAAATTGTAATGTTCCAGGGATCTGGTGTAGTGATTGGGTTGACTGCAGTGGCAGCAGTGCTGTTCTTTCCTCCTCTTACCCACTTGATGCTGACAGAACAACATGGGTGCGCTGTCACCAAGCTAGTACTAAAGGTGCTCTGAAATGGTCTTGGGCACAGGCTGTTATCCACAGCACACACTACCCGAGTATGTAATCAGATTATAGCCCATGCTGAACTTGCACTCCTTTGTCTTCAGCCTTGTACAATGCAGAGAAATTTAGCAGAGGAGCTAATTAAAATGCCCTTGCACTTGTTCTGTTGAAGTGCTAACTTCTAACACAAGCTGAGCTGATACCAGGCATGGACAAAGTGCACTTTGCCTATGGAAGGCATGTGTCAGAATTAATCAACCTAAAATTTCCTTCCTGCTTATTTTGCCTGTACCAGAGCCCAGAAAGCCACATTTGCCACTTTTTCTGGTGATATTGAAGGATGGACAGTTTGTGTTGGATGACTTTTCCCCCAGAGCAAAAGCCATCACTGCTACACTTAGGGTTGTGAGGAGCGCTGAGCCCAGGTTTTAATAGCTCACTTTTTTGTTGTTGTTGTTGTTGTTGTTTTTTTTTTTTATCCCAACTTTGCTCTTCTTTTCCCATATTAGAAGTTTAACATGGCCATTTGACCCATGCACAGAAACATTTAGTTTTCCCTACCCAGCCTCGAGCTGTTTCTGAACTGTCCTTCCAGTGTGATGTGTAGGTCAGGAAATTTTCTTTCTCCAAATATCATCCTGCAAAATAGTGTGAGTGAAATAGAGTTTGTGGCTATCCAGGACAGCAGTAATGCCTGGCTTCCATGGGGGTTTAACTTCAGGGAGCCCAGGATATGAGGGAGCAGAGCTCCTTCATGGTCCTCATGAATGAAGCCCTCTGTCTTCTTAGTGAAAGCCAAGCACCTACACCCTCACGCAGATCCCACCATCTCAGCAAAGGTTGGATGTGAAGCTGCAGTGTCACCTGGAGAGCCCCATTCAACTGAGTGGGGTCCAGCTCTACATGAGCCCCTCAGTCTCACACATTTCTAATTCCTCTCACTGTCAGAAATGCAGGATTTTGCCTGAGTGAAAACTCAAGGCTGTGATTTGGTCCATTGTTTCCTTTGCTTTTGCTGTTCTGTATTTCCAGGACTTGTCATAGCAAGATAAGGGACGTTGAGTTAGCAATATTAAATACACAAGGATAATAGCCAATACTGATGGGAAATATACAGAAAAAAAAGAGAAAAAAAAAAAAAAAAAGGGGGGGGGGAAAAAATCCCTTCATATTGTCTCTATTTGCAGGGGTGCAGCTGTGCTGGCTGCAGGGAGGAGCAGCACTGTGGCACCCAGCCTCCAGCTGTGTGCTCCGTTCTGCCCCCAGGCATTCGGCGTTGCTGCCAGCCATGGCAGCTGGCCTGCTTGGAAATAACCTCCCCAAACAAGTCACACTTTTGCCTTATGAACGGGAAAACTGCAATTCCTCAGCAGTTGGAGGCTGAGGATTTTCTTCAGGAACATTCAGTCTCATACTTGGGGATCTTTGTTTGGTTTTAGATTGTCTGTAAAATTTTCACAAATGGCCCAAGTCCCATTATTTATGTTACATGGGGACAGAATAAGCACCCAAGTAATGTGTTTTCTGAGACTTACAGCTAGACCATATAAGGAGACAAAATGTGTTTTCACTGAAACCTGCTTTGGTATTTACTCTAAAATGCACCCAGAGCTAAAATCTGTATGTTGTGTGTAGATTTTATCACACGTGCATCTTATTGTCCTGAGGAGGAAGGTGCTGACTAAGCAAGGAGGTGAGAATCATATCATGTCCTCTGTCTCCCAGATCCTCCTGTCATCAGCTGCCCTGCCCACAAAAATATACATCACCCCTGCTTGGTGCATTTGAAGACAAACATCTGATGGGTCAGTTTGCCCAGAGTTTTATGCTCCCTTAGTCAGGTACGTGGTAGCACCTTTCAGGGCCCACATGGGAACAAATGGTCCCTGAAATGTGAGTTTTCTGGCTGTGGCTGTTCCCAATCACTGCCCACAGACATGAGTACCCGGTGGGTCAGCAGTACGTGTGCACAGCCCTGCCTGGGGTCTCCCTGGCTGTGCCACAGGAGAGCAGTGTGACACACACATCATGTGGCACAGCCTTGCTGCCTGCACGAGGCATGGTGGTGAGCAGAGATGCAAGGAGCCAGCCAGAGCTCCTCGTGCTCAGAGTGGCTTCAGGGTCTCCTGCAAACTCTCACTTGCTGGGTCATTTCTGTCACACTCCCCTTCCCCTTCCCATGTCCCTTCCTGTGCTGACAATTGCTGTGGGCACTCCCAGTGCTTTACATCCAGGCTGAGGTGCTTTTGGACCATCCTTGCTAGCCTTATGCCAGGGATGAATTTCCCTGTGCAAAGGAGATTCCGTTGGCTTTCAAGCACTTTGCTGAAATAAAAAGTATCCTAACAGACCAGGGAATCTGATCCAGAAAGCTTATAAAGTAGCAGGAATATTTGGGCATATCCCAAAGAAACCATTGTCACCATTCCCAGAATGCGGGACAGTAGGATTACACAATGCCCAGTAATTCTGCACTTTGTAAGTGATAGTATATGAACGCAGAAAAAGATTTTAGGGAGGAGTCTTTTGCTTTTAGCTCTTTAAGATAGCTATTAGACAGCTAAACTGCTTCTTTAAACAAACTCCCTTTACAAAGCACTTTATGAGGGTCAAGTTGCAAAGCTCAAAATGATTGCACTAAAAAATATAACCCTGGAAACTGGGTCTGGGAGACAGAAGAATCTTCCTTCACAACATGGACGCTAATAAAAGAAACCTAAAATTGCCTATTGTCATAGCTGTAATGTTAGCACTGGCTGCTTTGGCAAGCTTTAAAGACTGGACTGCACTATAAAACCTAAAAATGTCCTGGACTTGGAGTTGTTTACACAAAATATGAGGAGATATAAAGTTACAGAGCTGGGGGTTGGAAGAGATGGCTTTAAAGCCATCCTCCGTGCGCTGACGTCACGTGGAAGCCAGCTGCTGGGATGATGCTGAGCGGAACTGTTTTTCAGTTTGCAAAAGTTGTGGAGTTATTCAAAGAGAGTTGCAAATGCTGTCCCAAGTGAAAGGTTAGCTTAGCTTTCTTGTTTCTTTTCAAGATCAAGATCTGCAGAACTGGATCTCAGCTAGCTACGCGCTTCATTGCTTTCACTGCTGTTTAGAAATGGACTGAAAAACTTCTGAAGGATTTCTTATTCCATGAAAGGTATGGTTATGATTTATTTGAAATCAGTAGGTTTGAACGGCTTTGAACAGTTAATATAATTTTAAAAAATGCAAATTGCTAATGTAACAAACAGTTATTTAAACATCTCTCTGATGTTTCTATTTATATGTTATATGGTGTTTTATGTATGGTGCACATGTTTTTTATTCTTAGATAAAGACTCGGCGTTAGTTTAGTCGGTTTCTTTAGTGCAAACACAGATATATCAACAGAACAGGGATGACAGGTATCATATGAGCACTGGAGTTTCTTTTTCCTTCTTTCTCTTTTTCTTTTTCTGTTTTCTCATTTTCTTTCTCCTCCTTCCTTCTCCTTGCCCCTTTCTCCCTCTCTCTCTTTCTCTCTCTCAAATGTAGTTTCTTTCCAAGTATAAAGTGCACAGTATCATGGCACCTGACTCACTTTTATAATTGAACAAATAAATTACTTTATAGTTTCTTTAGTCATCCAAAATATCAAAATATAGTACCTTGTAGGAAATATCTTTTTTTTTTTTTTTTTTTTGGAAAATCAGTGGAAGTTTTGTGTATCTGAATGGTCATGAACATCCAGTTAATCTCTGTTGAAAAATAACGTCTCCTCAGCTGATGTCACTGCAGATTATTTTAAGAAGTTAGTAAAATTTGATTTCAAACTGTTGTGCATCTTTAACTGGTAGATAAAAAAGACACAGATAGTAACAGTAATGCCAAATAATAACTTAAAACATTTTTTTTTTGTTTGAAAGGAGGGAGGGCTAAAGGAAAAGTTAAGAGAAAACACAGATGATGCAGACAAAATTGATTATTTGTTTGAAGCTGATTGCTGCAATGAGCTTCTGACCTTGTCTAGGACATGCAGAATGTGCCAATACTGCAACAGCACAGATACTGCTCTGATCCACACAGCAGATGAGAAAGTGTAATTTTTCATCCCTTTATGTTGCTTAAGCCGTATGCAATATCCCTCGGGACATCTGGGTACACCATACAGAGAGAGAGTATACTACCTGAACTACACATGGGTTTCTATTGCTAGTAGGGAGTAAAACAAACAAACAAACAAACAAAACAAAACAAACAAACAAACAATAAAAACCAAGAAAAACAAACAAACAAACAAAAAATAAAAACAACAACAAAAAAAAACAGGAATAGAGCCACAGAAACAGGAGTTAAAACTCTCAGAGGAAATTACAATAGCAGTAAAATAGCAGTTTTCTTCTCAGAGTTTATGTCAAGAGGATATCAGAGAAACATAAGCAATACAAGGTTTTTGTGGATCTTAGAGCTACAAGTAACGATCTGTAACTTTTGTTACTAGCCTCTTCACCTCTTCCAAGACTTGATTGCATTTTGATCATCTCAGGTTCTTTTTATAATTACAGTCTCATATGAAACAGCTTGTAAATTGTTAAGATGAATGCAAACATAACAAAAGTAGTTCCCAGCACAAAGAAACCACCAGGGGCTTTTTTGATGATATATGCATGCTTGAAAGGAGTACATATGTATTCTTATATATATATATATATATATATGATGTATAGTCTTGTGTTTCTTACTACTAATATGCTGCCAATTGAAGCATGGCCATTGCTACTTACAGTACACTGACAAAATCACCACTTCTGCAAGTTATAGACAGATTCTTTCTGCCTCTCTAGTTCATGACTTTACAGTGCTTGCACATTTCTGTTTCTTCCTGACACATATTTAACGGGCTCCAGCGGAGCAGAGTAAGTAGAGAGGTGACTTTTGTTTATTTCTCTGAGGTGTCTTGAGAAATAAAGGCATAAATGTAGCAAAATAAATAAATAAATAAAATCTACTAAAAATTATGACCTTTGAAGTAACGAAGTGAGGAAGAATTGAAACAGTTGTAAAGTTATTTAGAAATAAGTGCTTAGATTGCAACAGATCTTAAGGTTTTTTTGTAAGTTGTTTTAAGATTTTTTTTTTGTTGCTTTGTTATTGTAAGTTTTTTTTTTGTAAATTGTTTTTGGTCAACACTTAGTGAAGTTTGGCACAAAGCTTTGGCCTGGAGAGCTGCAGTCTCTATAGCCTGGCCACCTTCCCTAAGGAGCCACAACCAAGCCAGTGCTTGACCTCTTTCATGATGAGAATGCTGTGTTGTCTTTGAGCAGCTCTTAATTTCAGGAAGTTTTATGTGTTTGTAAAACTGCCCCACACATTTTTAGGCAGGTGGAAGAAGAAGGGCCTGAAATCTGTTCATAAATAGTTGAGGGACAGATTGCCATTTCAGAGCTCCTAGTCAGGGGTGGGCCAAAGACTGAAAGAGTAAGCTCCAGTACCAGGTTATGTGGTGGCATGGTTACACTGCTATGAAACAGACTAGCAGAGATGTTTGGAGAATAGCTAGCTTACTCTCTCAGTCCTCAGTCCCAACCTGTTTGAGGGTTAATGGTTCTATAACCCCGAGGTTAGGTTTGGGCCCAAGATGGCCTGGTCTGGTGGAAGATGCTGTAGGAGGCCTTCCTGTGACACAAAACAAATGGGGCTCAGTGGAGCTCTCTGCTCACTTGCTAATGAAAGAAGCTGACTCCAAGTTTGGCATCAGCTTACCAGTCAGCTGAAATAATGCAGACACTGGTAAGCACTGATTATATAGTAGCCACAGCTGAATCAACAAGACTTGCCCAATAAAATACAGGATGAAGAAGAACTGTGTGAAGCTTGAGGGTGAATTTTCACTACATCAAAGAAAATGTGGGTGGTAAAATGGGCTGTTCCTGTGAGCTGAGAGTCACTGACTGTCAGTCAGGGAAATGAACAAATTCCAGTAACATAAACTGGGGCTTACCTCTAGTTAACTCTCTGATAAGCCATTTGCCTGCCTGTACACTTGGTTTCTGGTTGGAGACCAAGGCAATGCACAGGCATTTTGTGATTAAAGTCACAAAAAACTCCAGGTCCACCTAAATAACACAACAGCATGCCTTGAGAGCCAAAGTTAACAACTGAAGCATCAGTGTGCATGTACCAGCCATTACGCCACAGAATTCACTGTAACTGAATGAATGAGCATTACTTTGGCCTAGCTGGCATAGTAAGTGTGCTGACAGTAGTGGAGTTTCTACTGTAAGCCTAACAAAGCACGAGGAATATCAGGCCCAGAAAATCTGTAACTGTTTTGCTCCAATGTCAAATGAGAAGATCCAAAATATTTCCTTTAAAATATGTGTTTGGTAGTTCTATTAATATTTTTTCATTCACACATACAAGGAAACCAAAGAGTTCTGAAGAGGATTTAGAAACTGAATCACAAATGAGTGAAATATTCTGAGCAAGGTTTTGAAATAAATTTGAGTTAGTGCTCTCAGAGAACAGTTTCCAGTTTTCTTTGTGCTAGTCCTAAAACTAACACTTATAGATGTAGATTTGTGAATCCAAAATACGTGAAATCTTTATAGATTAATGCTTTATGCTATGTGTGTTTGTTACCTGCTACTTGCTTTTCTCTTGACTTTTTCTTTGTGTGTTCTAAAGCATTCATATAGCCATGAGAACTTTCTTCTCATGTCTCGTTTACAGTCTTAACTCCTAAAAGAATGTCATAGTCTTTTCCATGCTAAATGCATGTGTAAAAGGAGTGAGACAGCAAACATGATACCTTCACACCTGCAGTTGTCTTTTGAACAAATGTAAATATAGCTTTCACCCTCAAGGGCAGACCTCACAGGATCCCAAGGTCCTGAAGTGCCGTTCAGTATCACATAGACTCGAATTTCTTTGAAAGCATGTTTATAGTGAGTAATAACATCAAAGATGTGAATTGGCCGTGGGGAGACACTGGTGAATCTTGTGATGCTGGCTGTGCATCCCTCCTCAGACTGGACCTGTCTACCCCTAGGTTAGTGTCCTGTAACGCTTAGTTTTTCATCTTCCAGTCATACTGCAGATATATATAATGCAATCTTGTACTGCTCTCTCCTGCAAGCTCATTTCCATTAATTATTTGGTTGTGGAATTTTTGCTCTTTTTTTTTTTCTTTTTTTTTTTTTTTTTTTTTCTGGAAGCTAGACTCAAAGACAAATAAGACTTATTCTGATAAACTTTCAGGAAACATTCAGGGAAGAAAGAAAAAAGCAGAGCTATCTTGTTGCTGTTACACAGACTGTAACCATGGACCTGCGTAAACAACTGGAGAATACAGAGAGGAACTGGAATAAGGAGAAGATGGAGCTGCTGGAGAGATTTGACAATGAAAGGAAGGAATGGGAATGTCAATGGAAGGTCATGCAGAAGAAAATTGAAGAGGTACTTCTAAACAAAACTCTGAGCACTGGCATTTTTTCTTGAGTCTTTTCAGTGACTAGAGGTCACTTTGATTTATTTTTCTCTGAGTTATATCCTATCTCCTATCTGTCACTGGGATTTTGTTATAGCTGATGGTAGGATACAGAGCCTGGTGTTAATCAGCATTTGCCATTGTTCGTTTAATATTCACAAATACGATGTAGGAGGTTAAATGTAACTCTGTCAAGTTTGCTGTATTGTTGGCTATATATACCGCTGCCAGTTCTGGCCATGAGCCACAGTGCTCATTTTATACATGTTCAGACACGCTGAACAGATCTGCACGTATGGGGTTTAGGAAAATGCATATTTAGTAACAAAAAAATCTAGGTATTGTAATTCTCTGGCAAAAAAAAAAAGGGGGGGGGGGAAGGGAGTTACATGGCACAAGTCTGTTAGAATACATGGTAATGTTAAAAAAGTAAGTCATACATCAAACGCCGTACGATGCAGAACTTTTCTGGCTAGAACCTGCTCCATTTATGGACAGCATTTAGTAGAGAAAACGGCTACAATAAATAGTATGAAAGCCCTGACACCACTTGTGTTTACACATACTAACAAATACTCGCTCTGTGCCATTTGTAAGGCATCTCCTTCCAGAAATAGTTTAGGTAATTTTTTGTTACTCTTTTATCTCCAAATTGTCACTTCAACAGAACCCTCTGACACACTGAAATGCATAAATGGAATCTGCTTTAGCAACATACAGAGACAAGTTTTTTCATCACTGAGCTTTCCACATTTTTCATGCTAATATACGCATGGAGTAGTTTTGCTTGCTCTCTGCCAACACCTCCCTGTGGCTGAGCAGCACAGGAATGTATGGCAGAGACTGCTTACAAGGAAGTATGAGAAGGAAAACGAATTGCAGCCATATACTGCCCTCAGCATACAACATAACTCCATAATGTCAGCTCTCCCATATATTACCTACAGTTTTTACATACCTTGGTGTGACAGTCTCTGCTGCATTTTGTCCTTTGTGTTAAGACATTTCTTTGCTGTCTTACCTGATTTTACCACCAAAGTGAGGGGGCTACAAAAGTTAGTTGTGTGATCCGTGTATATTGAAAATAAGCTTGTTAGGTTTATGAGTGGTTTTCAAATCACAGTAATGTGTTGTGAAAAGGTATTCTGATTATTAGTAGTCCTGACAATGTCAGTGAAGGCCATGTTTGTTCAATGTTTTTTGGATTATAAAAGTATGACATATGGATTATAAAAAAATGCATATGGATTATAAAAGTATGACAGAGAAAAAGAGAGAGAGAATGGAATGGAGCTGAAGGGAATGGATGAGGCAAATAGCTGAGTATTACAGGACCAGACAAAACTAGAGATGATACCCCAAGTTTATTGGTATCCAAAGGTCCCTTCTTAAGCTATGTCTGTAACTAGCTACCCTTGATTTCAGTTGCCTGGTGTTTCTTCACTAAAAGCCACAAGGGTGGAGAAAAGGGGAGATGCCTTTTAAATGCCATCGTCTGTAGAGGGTTTTCCTCAACAAAACTTGTGCTACCTTATCAACTTGTAATTTCATTTGGTAGTTTTCTCTAGCCCACTAAATACTAACTTGGTTCATGGATTCCTCCAGGAAGACCTATGTGATTTAGGAGATGATATTGCTAAGTTACGAGGTAGTATCCTTCCTTCTTATTGCTGTGCTGAACCCATATGGAGCCCTCATTTCTAGGAAATTACAAAGTTTAGTCCTCAGGTTTCATGAGCAGCTGGGCTTTGTTAGTGAGTTTGAGAGTTTAGGATGAGGTCAAGTGTCAAGTCTCTGAACATGAGAATACTTCAGATCCACAGCACTAACCATGAAATGTCCACATGTTCTTCACGTTGTCATTCTTTTTCACCGTCTTTCCAAAAGCCGTTGGGTTGGCCTTATACACTGTGAAAGAGCAGGCAGATGGCTGTCCAGAGGTGCTTGCTTTGTGCTTTCTTCATAAAAGCAAGTTAAGAATGAATGTTTATAAAGAGCCATGGGATACTTGGCACAAGAAGTGATACTGTAAGCAGAAGAGGTTTTTATGATGTTGCTATTTTTTCTACTTTATAATTTGTCAAAGTTCCCTGATTTTGATGTGCTGGGTAACAGGAACTAACACCTTTTCATTTACTAATAAAGCTACTGGGTCTTAGCAGACAGTGTGAAAGAAAATAAAGGGGTGACAGCATTTGCCAAATATGCCATTCTGGACTTATCACTGAGTCATAGAGAAGAGCGCTGTGATTTAATAGAAAGTTGTATTGTTTTTTTCAGCTTTACCAGGAGGTAAAACTTAGAAGGGAGAACAACATGAACGTCCATGATAATAAGGCCATTCAGAGCAAGATGCTGCAGCTGTCCATGCATTCCCCTACTTCAGAAGAGAGTGACACAGTGGAGCTGAACTATCAACACAATGTGGTAAATGACAGGATGGAAAAAGGGAGGTTGCTCAGTAAAACAGGACCCGAAGGTAAAGAAGCCAGAGCCAAGAGCAAAAACAATATTCTGCTAATGGACAATTTGGCCTTTGAGAACCATGAGGAACCTGAAGACAGTATCAGCATCAGAACTTCCAAGAAAAATGCCAAGAATTATATTGGTGATCTCAATGTAGTAAGTAAAGCCTACCATGTTTCAATTATAAGGGTGAGGAAAATACTGAGAGCTTTGGCCTGCCAGGGTTAACCTGAAGAACTGATCTTCCAGATTTTATTTTTGCAGACATTTTATTTCCTCTACTTCCTCCTCAGTTTGCCATTGTTGTGTGTCTTACCACTGTTTAAATGTGCTAACAGCATGCACTTTGCATCAATTCCGAACCGGGGGGCATATATCTTTCGCTTTGCTAATTCCCTTTGCTGTGAATCTTAAATTCAAATCACCACAAGTTTCAAAATAATTCCGGAGATACCATTTAAAGGCTTATGTTAAAAGACTATTCTTATATTTACAAAGGCTCTTAAAGAACTTGCCAGAGTTAGTGAAGAATTATGCAGCTATCAAGAGGAAATTCGAAAGAAGTCTAACCACAGAAGGTAAAAACATACTTGGACTCTTTATCTTAGAGGAAGAAAATTAATAATAAAGTTGTGTTCCTGTTCACTTTGAAGGGAGGTTTGCTCTTGAATTTATTAGCAGCTGAGCAGTTTCTATCCTCTCAGTCTCTCAGTGCATAAAACTTTCAAATTAAATTTGCTGAAATATAATAAAAGACCATGTTTTACTAGAAGAATTTAGTTTATCTATAAAACCTACAAAACGAGATAAGTACTTGTATGAGATGACATTGTACGTGTTTTTCTAATGGATTTATAGAGGTTTGGGAAAATGAACAGATATTTCTCTTTGCCCTGGTGCTATTTCCATGCAATTCTGTACAACGTTGTATGGGTATGGTTGGGAGGTTTCTTAAACACAGATTTAGCCTTAAATATTGAAGATATGTCAGGGAATTATAATCCAAGACTGCAAAGAAAGCAAGAGAAGGAAGAACGATCATACTTTTGTATGAATGGAAAGATAGTAAACCACACCCTGAAAAGTACAGTAAATAAATATTCCACCATCTATTAAAAATTCAATGCTCATGGTCTCTTTTAGCAAGCTAAACACCAGACTTTCTCTTGAATAGTGCATAAATGCTCAGAAGGTAAGACTGTACCCATGATCTGACATGGTGTGACACATCATGAAAGAGATGGAGATGGGCTATGTCTAATCTATGACTAATCTATGACTGCTGAGCTCCCTAGGAAATCTGCACATGGCAAGCTCACATGCACCCAAAGATGAGAGGGACTCCTTACACTCTCCTATGCAACCATACAGTCAATGTGCTGCCTGTCACTAAGTTTTTATTGCCACTATCCTTGCTATAGGACAGTTAAGGGAACAACTAGTCATCTGACTATCTATCACTAAAAACTCTGAAAAATAATTTTAGTGTCAAGAGAAAGGAACACAAAATTCCCTGGGTTGAGCTTTCTTCAAATTCTTCATGTATTTTTCAAATATGTTGTATGTATCAGCTGCAGCAAAACCACTCCCAAATCCTTTTAAGTAGCCAGCATTAAAACACCTGCTCTCAGAGAGAATGGATCCATGCTGAGGTCCCCTGGGGGAAAACCCTTATTGCTCATCCCTAAAATACCTCTTCTTTTATGTCCAGAATGAAGTCACTTCCTTTCCTGGGGGAATTTGAAGAAACCCAAAACACAGTTATTCTGCCTGAGATGAACCATGTGGCCAGCAGTGAATCACAGACTTCAGCTGCTTTTGAAACAGAGGAGCATAATAATAGGAAGAATCTGATGAGCTCCAGCAAGGGTTTGAAGGACATGTCCTATGGTGGTCTTATTGGTGATGGAGGAGCAGACTTCAGACCTTGGCAAAAGAAAGAAGCTCCACCAGTTCCTCCACGGAGCACTTCTCGACACCTAGCAAATTCACTTTCTGCAGTAGTACAGCTTTCTGAAGCACCCATGAGAGATCCAGGCATCAAAAGCACTTGCAAAGTTCAGGACTGTAGGAGTGGAAGGAAACTGATGAATCCATTGCCTATAAAACAAAATGAAACTGCAGTGACAAATGAAGGGCAGACTGTGAAAGGTCCTGTGGTGGTAACTGCTGCAATACCTGTAACCAAAAATGAGTGCAATGTACCAACAAGTTTCTGCCACAACACGTGGGCATATGATGCTGGCAAAGACAGTAAAAGTGAGTCCTCCCCACTGTCATCCCAGAAAAGTTGCTCAGATGGAAATATGGCCCAAAGCAACAAGATGCACCAGAAACAAAATCCCAAATCTCATAGCAGTCTTTTTTACAGTAATGACTTTTATGCCCCTGCTACCCTGCACAGTGATCTTTTGGGAGACTGTAGGTATACTTTGGGAAAGGCCCCAAGAAATGAAACTTTAGCAGCAAAGATTGATGAGTTTAACCGGACTGTATTCCACACAGATAAACGTAGCAATGCTTTGCAAGAAAACCTGGTGATTCAAACAGCGTCAGAAGATCACAAACCCTGCAGCCCACCTTGTGACTCTGCTATTAGCAGGACAGAAACTGTAGATACATCTTGTGTTTCAAATCCTGAATTGTCTGCACAAAAGGAAAAAGAAACCAGCAACCCCAGCAAAGCTGTCAGATCAGCAGGGCAACGAAAGCAAGTAAATGGACTTCCAAGTACTAGCAGTTATAGACACATGCTTCATGAGCATGACTGGAGACCAAGTAATTTATCCGGTCGCCCGCGTTCAGCTGACTCAAGGTCAAACTATGGTGTTGTTGAAAAGCTTTTGAAAAACTATGAAAAATCCACAGTGACTTCTCCATGTAATGAAAAACACTGCAAAGATAAGTGGACACGGGCAAACACTGAATCCACCGATGGGGGTTGTGAGATGTTGAGTCAGTATTTAGAAATGCTTCAGATTGAGCAAGGAAAGCAAGAATTTCCGAGGAATTCAGCCAGGCATATTGGGCAGCAACTCAAGCAAGGAAAGGAGAGACAGAAGTTACCAGAGGTAAGGTTCATAAGAATGGCAAGAGCAAAATAGTTCAGTTTCGTACCGAGCTTCAGATTCTAATGTGAGGCAAGCTAACCTGGCAGTGTAAATAATTACATAAAAATAGATTATTTAGGCCAGGATCTGGATAAATCAGAAGGATTTTCATTGAAGATAATAGAGTTTTAGGCAGAAGCATTTAAGCAAGCATGACCAGTGAAGATGTGTGCCAGATTCTCCTCTCTGCTGCTGCTGCGTAAAACTAGATTTTAACTGCAGTACAGTTATTCAAGGACTGAACTAATGAAAATTGCAATCAGATTTTAACTCACTCCCCTTTTCCTTTAGCTGGCTAGATATTTCATAAGACTTTCCAAAAGTCTTAAGCACACAGTAATGTCAAAATTCTAGAGGAGACAGGATTCTTCTGTCCTGGGTGCTGCTTGTTTCAGGATTTTCTTGTAACTGCCTTTGAAAATGGGTGCTGTAGCTTCCTTAAAGCTTCCAGTAATAAAGTGACCTCCTCTTACTCATGTCTCAGTTCCAGGCTTGTCCTATATATTCAAGAATAGGCTCACAGGAACAGAAGAGTATGGCATAACTAATTAATTTATATTTGGCAGAAATGTATTTGCAAAAGTTTAGAAGTATCGCCTTTGCCAACATTCTTTCTTAATGAGAAAAGAAACAGATGTGTTTGTGTTGATTTTTTAAAATTTTTTTATTTTTTTTAAATATACTATAAGTTACAGGTTTTATAAAAGGCCACAAAGAAAGAAAAATCAGTTTTTCTGAAGAGCTCCTTGGCCAAAGAACACAAATAGACATGCCCCTTAGCATCTCAGAAAAGAGAAGGCAAATGTGTTCAGAGCCGAGAAACTTAAATGGGTTTAGACTGTCAGCTGGTATGCCTTAAACTGTCACAAATTCACAGACTTCAGTGGAGCCATGTGAATTTAAACAGCTGAGAATCTGACCATATAGATTTTCTACTGCTTGTCTTTATGTCAGCCTCTTGCAGCATCTTCTTTAGCAGAAACACCTTTGCTACAGCATAGAGGAAAACCTCTGATTTCTTTTTTATCCAGTGAAAGTTTGATAGGAAAATGAAATTTCATCAATAAGTATGTAGGGAAGAAATAATGGCTGAATTTATGTTGATATCAGCCAAGAATAACTTTACTAAGCCAATTGGATCATTTTATCTACTCACTTTACGTTGCTCACACTTTATATGCCTGTTTATGTTGTATAAAGTGTAGGATACTGCCTGATTAGGGGGTACCATTCTAAGTCCAGCAGCATTCATGCCACAGAGGTGTAAGGAACTACACATGGCATGAGGCACGGAGGAATTTGGTTTATTTTCATTATTTCAGATTTACATCACTGTAGCTAATATCAAAGTCTGTTGTTTTTCTGGTGTATATAAGGCTCTGCGTGCAGACATGACACTGCATTAATAAATAAGCATTCTGAATTATTTACCAAGAGTAAACAGCTTCATGCTGTGCTAATGGAAAAAGAGTTCTCAGCAAGATGTGACTGCTGAAAAAGGATTTATCAGAAAGTGCTTGAAAGTCCATAGACCACACTCCAGTAATGTAAGATGGCATTCTGACTTCTATGTGTAGAACAGTATACAGAGTTCATTCACAAATCTTCTAAAAAGGAAAAGAAGTAAACAGGGAATGTTCAGTTCTATCTTGCATTAACATTTTGTCCCTTTCCTTGCATCTGACACTTGTCTCCACATTTTTTAAACTGCCATTGATGCAAGAAGCCCTATACATAGAAGTAGCTGTTCTTTTGCATTCTGTTCATTGCTGCATTCCTTTAATAGCTTCAGACCACCTGCTCTGCGGTCACCCTAAATGTCTTCCTACATTCCTATTGCATTCCACAAAAGACTTTTGTGCCGTAACGTGTTAAAGCAAGGAGCTGCCTTTGTGTTCCAGATATCTGTGCCAGCTAAATGTTCAAGTGGGAAGGGTTTCTCCCGACCAGCCCGACCAGCAAATCGACGTTTACCTTCCAGATGGGCATCGAGATCACCGTCAGCACCACCTGCTATGAGAAGGACGGCATACAACTGCTCTGTCTCCGTTCGTTCAGAGACTTCAGTAGTCTGAACCCAGAGATGGGTTGGGTGGTGTTGCGAAAGCTCTGCACCTCATTGTAACTGTGTTTGACATGTTACAGTGACCAGTTCTACCCTATCCTATCTTGTCCAAGAATGACCCCATCACATGCCGGACAAAACATTTTGAATCTTAGGTCGTCATCATGGTCTTCAGTGTTTTTATTAAGATGGAACAACTATATCCCTGGTTTTCTCTTTTTTTATTATTTTTTTTTTTTTAGTACTAGCTCACAAAGAATTTATTTTGAGTGGCATCTTCCTTAATTTGCCAATCAATTTTGAGTTGGAACAATGTATAGTGCTGTATATTCTGACTCTTCTGCAAACAGCAGAACGTCAAGCTGTATGCATGATCATGTGTTTGTAGGTGCATGTGTTGGACTAGGAAGTATACAGGTCTGTATTTAGAAGAGAAAAACTGTGCTAGTGTTGACATTGAAACTACAACCTATATGCCGACATATATATATATATACTTTGTGTTTATTTTAAAAAGTTTGAAATATACAGTCCTGATGACATTTATATTTTGTATATCTTTTACATAGGTTCACAGGTGTAGTATTTAATGTACAAAAACTAAATATGCATTTTTGTGACTGATTGCAGCGATAATGCCTTGCAAAATATGTATCTGAAGCAGACTAGCTCGACTGATTTGTCAGTCATGCTTCATGGCATCCTCGTTCAGTTTCCTAACCCTTATGATACTAGGTCAAAATACCCAGACATATTTTTTCTGAATTAAAATATTATATGATTTGTAATACATTAACCTTTTTCAGCACCAGAGACATTCCTGAAATGACCGAATCCCTTTAAAAAGCTTAAATGCGCCATTATATATATAGCATACTGTAAACACTTCGGTAGTTTCAACTAGCGTAACATACAATTTATGAAGGGAAGATAAGGGTTGTATATGCTCAATTCTGTGAAACTTATTTTTCGTTCTAGTGCTATACTTTGAGGTTTGGCAAAGTCACAGAACAATGGACTTGTTTACTCTCACTCAAGGCAGGAGAACAAGGACCGTTGTTGTTCCCAGTGCTGCAGGCACACTCCTTTTTTACTCTCCTCCTAGACTAGAGTGCCTGAGCCACTTGCTAATGTACCGCTCCCTGACTGACTCGTGGCAGTCAGTTACAAAGTTTACGTGCACTCTGGCAACAAGCTGCATCTAGTACGGAAATACTGCATCAAGATATCATCACAGTGGTGCCAGAAATCCCAGGCAAATGGCATTGGAAGTGTGTTTTTGCTATCACCTGACTCGGCATTATGGGCCATTGCGATGATGTGTACAGAGCCTGGCTTGTTCCTCCGCACAGTGTGAAAGAAACACAGATACTACCCAGACTCTTGCTGAAAAGACAGTGTCCCTCATCCTGGAATTTTTGCACCCTTTTCAAGGCTGTTGCTGGATGCGTAATGTGGTAAAGATGATAAATGTCGCCTTTAAACAACATGTCTAGGTTAAAAGGAGTAAAGAGGTGCTTCAACATCAGCCTAATCTTGTCTTGCAACTTTTCTTCTTCTCCTGGAGAAACACAGTGTGTTCAAAGGAATTTCAGAAACCATCCCAGGATCCATTAATGTGCACATTTCATATGTGAATGTAAAAAGGATTTCAGAGAGGGTATAGGCTTTTGTCCTAGTGAATTGTTTGTGTGGCAATATAGGGAAAATTAGTTGTGCTTAATTTGATAGTGATATATTGTCTTACTCCAATCATGATAAGAATCCACACCTTTTTGCTTCCTTTTAGGGCCTTATTCTTCTTTCCTCTGCATGACTGTAGTTTTGCAGAGAGAGAAAGCAGAGGACAGCTTGTTCTGAGCAATATACCCTCCAAGGTAGTATCAATAACGTTTTGGGCAAGCCAGTGTTGGATTGAGCAAGTATTAGAGCCATAAATCCAACCTTAGCCATGCTGTCATGGCTGCCTGCTTGGCAAAAGCATGCTCAGAATAATTTGCCCAGTCTTAACTTCCTGGTACTTTCTATGTGTGAGTGGCAGGAAATCCCATAACAATTTGTGAAGGCTTCAAACGGATCAACAATTCATCAAAATTCACTTGGACATTATTGCAAAGTAATTACTGGAAATTGTATAAGGACAGAGAATCTTGAAGAAAATATACAATTCGGACAGACACAAAAATCCATGTGCTCGAGTGAAAAATCAAGAGTATTATAAATGTTCTTGTTTGACCTAATTTAGAGATTGCACTCCATTAGCTTCCTTAGAACTAGAAAAATTACAAATGATTTATAGTGAATTGGGAACATTGCTTAAAAGTTTCTCTAACTGTGGAAACCGGCAAACTGAAATGCCTTGCAAATTGACCTTTTAAATGCCTAAGTAGCTGAGCAGCTTTAAATGCCTAAAGCTGAGGAAAGGGTAATGTGAGAGAACTGTAAAAATATAGTTCTTAATTTCAGAGTGCTGACTGCAATCAAACTTCCTTCAGTTACCTTTATGGTAATGTTAAGCAGTTTTGTTCTGAAAAATGGTGGTGCACTTTTGTTTGACGAATGTAACTATGAAAGAGTTTCCCTTAATTAATCAGTGAAGGTGTTTCTTTAGCTCACTTAATTTTATTTATTTATTTTTTGGTTGCTTTGGACATATATCACATTGTTGAATAACAGAGAAAGGATCAAATACTTACAACATTCCCTGATGTATGTAAGTTTAATGAACAGAAGGTTTTTGAAATAAAGAATAAGTCCATTTTGTCAAGATTTTCTGTGTCCATCTAATTATAGACATGATTCTGATGCCTGAAAGTATCAAAACTGGTGATTTAGGTCTGTAGGTGGCTAGATGAATATACCAATTTTAGAAACTTGCTGCTGAAGCTATTTAAATATCCTTTTCAGTCATACCCATGACAGGGCCAGTGCAGTGCACTGCTGTGAGTTTTTTAGTTCCCAGAACTGTGATTACAGAACCTTAATACTGGCTTCATTACACTTGCTGTAGGAGGAAAGAGCTCCAGATTCCCCCATATGACAGGAAAATGTAGTTATTTTGGAAGCTCTTGGGCAAAAGAGGCTCTATACACATGCACACAGATACACTAGTAAAAGAACCATAAATAGCCTAGGTAGAATCAACTCTACTTATTACATAATGCTGGTGTCGCCTATGGAAGCTGATTGTTTTCTAAGCCATTTTTTAAAATAAGTTTTTATTATTCTTCTATATGCCACCTCAAGTCTTAATGTCGATACAGAGTCTTCTTACCTGTGCTCTGAACAAGCCTGGGATCTTGTGAGTGTATGCTTAGGGGCACTGAAATAAATGCAGCAGAGAATTTTCAAAGTGTAAAAACCTTAAACCAAGTAACAGGGCAGGCACATTAAAGGGCACCCTCTTGCACACGAGAAATCAGCTGCCCACTGAAATATTTATAAGCTGATGGAGACATTATCTTTCCCTCAAACCCTTTTAGGGAGGACCACGGTGTGGAGGAAACACACAGGGAAGAGAGGGTCAGGCCTTGGCTCCATATACAACATAGCAGGCCACCCGAGTGCTGCAAAACCTCTGGATATTGTTCCTCAAAGACAGAATATATTTCCCCTAAATGTTTTATCTTTACAGTTTTAGTGATAGACTTCTTATATATCTTTAAAACGTTGCTGAAGGGATGAACTTTGCTTGTTCTCCATCAACAATGCAATTCTCTTTGACTGTTACTGTAAAGGAGTTAACTGTTATGTATAGCAAAGAACTGGCAATCAATGTAATATAACTCTCCAGAGCACTCAGAGCACTAGTTTATTGCTCCAGTTGTCTACTTAAGAACTTGTACCTGTAAATAAGAATTTTTTATCCAAATGTCTTCAACAGCATTTTAGCGAGCTCCACAGCAGCCCAGCAGGTAGGCCATTTCCCTCAGAGTTTTGTTGTTTCTGGACCGAGCCTAAATTTCCTAGCATGAGAGAACTTATGCAATTCTCACAGTGCTGCTATGCAAAGAATTCCTTTGGCTTTGAGACCTGCGGTGTACAGCTATAGCAATTATACTGCTGATATTCTCTATTGAATGGATCTGTAGTGGACTCTTTGATTGTGTACATGCTTTTTAAACTGGAAGGCAGAATGCATTTCCTCTCGGTGCACTAAATCAAAGCCCCTTGTTGCCTCTGGCCTTTCCATCCCTCCTTGATTCCTGGTGGATGTATATTTTTAGGTTGTTTATTGCCACTGCTCTTTATGTATATGCCATACCACAGGACTTTCTATTTGTACCACCAACAAAATATTTTTTGACAGCCTGTTCTTAAAAATGCTGTTATAATTATTGCCATTCACAAATATATTAGAACTTGTTGGTTCGCTTTACTGAAAATGCAATTTCTTCATCAACTGTTAATGGCATCGGTATATAAAACGTGTTGCTCATGCTTTCTGAAACGATGATTGATCTGCTTGTGAGGCTTGCTTCTACCCCTTAACCAACATTTCTTTTCTGTTTTGCAAAGTGCTTGTGTCGGCAGATATGTGTTCCTGACGTGAACAGTTCGTTCATTGGCTGTGTGGCTATGGGAGCTCATACCTAAGGGTGCCTTGCAAACTGTGTTACTCTACAGAGAACTGTATTGGCTTTTCGGGTGTCTAAGGAGACTTGAACCCTCAATAAGATCAAAGTGAAAGTGTGCAAATAAAAGCCAGAAAGGAAACAGATCAATCAAATAGGAGGCTGTAACACTTGTAGTGATTATTGTGGCTAGTTCTTTGCTTCTGATGGAAGATGTCTGTGTGCTGCCTGCTTCATACCGCCTGAAACTTCCCGTAATGTGCTGTCTTCTCTCAATTAGCATCCTTGTATGTACCCTTTTCCCATTTTGTGAGCCGATAATAGCAAGAGATACTGAAATGGATGTCAGATTAATACCAATCCTTCCTTTTCCCATATCTGATGGTGTGGTGGTTATTGAGGAATGCCTTTTTCATTTGTTAATCCTTTCATTGGCAGCAGTTGGTTTTACCACCAGGAACATGATAGTGCTCATGGCATGAACATTACTGAATGCACAGCAGATTGTATCTTCTACCCACGCAGGATTCCCAACAAGGGGGCACTCTGTCACACTGTTGAAATGTGGAGATTCCTGAAACATAAATGTAAATCAGCTTTTTGCCTTAGTACAACAAGAGCCGGGCTGTACCTCAGCTCCGTGGGTCATGCCAGGCAGCCTGACAAGAGTACAAGCAACGTCAGTCCTCTGTACAGGATGTTTTTCACCAGACTGGGACAAAAATTATAGTCTTACGGTCTTTTCTGTGGGGATGCCCTTCTCTAAGGACATCTGGGGATTGAAGGAGAAGTAGCACCTGTCCTGGGACAGAGCATCTCATGAATTTGGATCAGATCCATTTCATGTAGTCTAAAATCTCTTACTACTCCCTGGGTAAAAGAGCAGTGAAAAAAATATGCAACTACTAGTTAGTGTTTATTCTTATAGGAACTAATTTTCCTGTACCTATCCAGAGGCTGCTGATTTAAGCCTTTTCTTCAGTAATCTCAGTCTACAGTGCTTCTGTTGAAAGTTCCAGAGATTGATTCCTCCCAGTGATGCATGTTTGTGTGGGTCAACAATCACCATGGCCAATAATCACTGAAAAAATGACTTCGTAGGGAAAAATCCCTACATCTTACTTTTATGTCATTTCATCTAATGTGTGAGCCCTAAATATCTGGGCTGTGTTGCATGAGATAATGTTTCCCTTTACTAGGGAGTAGATGTGATACCAATATGAAATGGAGGGAAGAGCACAAGCACTGCACAGCTGTGTAATACAGGTAAGCAAGTTTAATGGCTGATAATAACAAGTGAGCTCAAGCCTCTTGACGAGTCACCCCAGTAATGGCGAAGGTTCTTTAATATTTGGACTCCGTGGATGCATGGACTTCTAACTTGGTAGCATGTCACAGGGATGTAGCAGATGTGCCTGCATAGTCTTTTGTCAATGCCCCTTAGATTTCCCTAAAGCAGTTTACTGCAACTGGAAGAACTTGTAGCATCAAGAAATCATGCTTGTGAAGAGAGAAAAGAACTAAAGAAAAGGACTTTAAAGAAAATTGCACTCATACATGTATGTGCACTTTGGATGGTGACACAGAAAATCATACTGGGTTTTGCTTCTACATCATGAGATATCTGCAGCAGTTCAACAATTCTGGAACCATATATGTTGTAGGGCTGCTTAAGATATTATTGATGGAAATGCACCACAGACAAATACATGTGTACATATGGACTGCTTGTTTCTTTGCAGAATCCTTGTAGTTTCCATAAAGGCATGCTGATTGGGAGTTTAAGATTCATTTTTCAAAATCACCCGAAGGCAGATGAACAACCTGAGCTACTCCTGGTAAGAAGTCCCATGGGGAATTCTTCTGAAACCAAAATGCCTGCTCAGAGAAGTAGCCTGCTACCAAAGGAGGTAAGATGATCACAAGCTGGCTCTTATCCTGTCACATCTCCTGTGTATATATATGTCACAGTGCTTGATCTTCTGGGTCAGATGATATTTTCCAAACTGACATGCTAACAATTTTCCCTCCGGAAAGTCTGACGGTGTCCAGTGTAGCTGTTTTGGCTCTAGGATGCCATTTTGTGTATAGATGGGTACCACGGTCAGACTCATATTAAACATTGGCAAATTATCTCCAATATTGTAAGTAAACGGACTCCTCCCAAAAAATGGTACTGAAATGCTTTACACATTAAAACCAGCGTGTCAGTTAATGGGATCCAGCCATTTCTGAAAGCTCATTTTCTTTTAAGTAAGTAAATGCAGTCAAATATTTTAATGAGAAAAATGTGCTTATACATACCACCTTTTCCTTCCAAATACTGTAAGCCTACTGTACAAGCTCTGATCCTAATTTTGCCTCTTTTACTGGAGGGTAGGGGGAGGAGGTGGAAGGTGAGTGGTAATAGAGAGAGTTAGAAAAATCCTCTAGCTTAGGCACTGCAAAAGGACATTGCATGGTTTGGAGACTTTTGTAGTGTTTTGGCAGTTTAAAATTAAACAAATAAAGTCACATTCTTGTCCATGCAGAGAAGTTGAACCTCCATTTCCCCCCTCCATAGTTTTACTCCTTCCCTGCCTCTCCTTCCATTGGGAGGTAAAGATTCAACCACCCAAGCTGAAGAGAAAAGGGATTGGTAAAAATAGCTACCTAGGAGCTTCTCCTAACCTTTCAGCTCCTCTTCTGAAGGCCTCCAGACCTGCAAAATACAAGAGGTTTCCATGGCCTGTCTCTGAGAAGCCAGAGAAAGGTCCCATTTGTGGTCCTCCTGCAACAAGCTCTAAAGCAGCCAGTTTGGGGCTGAATTTTGTTGTTGGTGGTGGTAGTGGTTGGTTGTTTTTTTTTGTACTGGGGAGAAAGCTTTTGTTTTCTGCTCTTCTGTCTCTCTCAACCACCTCTTGGATGGGTTTCTGCAATTTTAATTCTTTTTATAGCAAAACTTTACAACAGTTTGGACAGAAAGTGAAGAATTCCTCATTCTCTATTGAAAGGTAGCCAAAAACTGAACAAGATGTATAAAGGGCCAAGAAGAATTTAAAGCTGTTTAAAAACCTCCAGCCAGTGATCTGCTGCCAGCCCACCAAGGTTTTTAGAATTAACTTGTCCCTTTACTCTTGTCTCTGGGAAATAAACCAACTTGTTTCTGTCGTAATGAGTGGAAAGTGGACAATGAGAGTAATTTGCAATATTCGGGAATGAAGATAACAGTGGTCTTGTGATTTAAGCATCACTATGCTGCCTGTACAACCTCCTAAGAGTAGTTATGTGTTAGACATTGTGTTTTTCCTAGGAGGTGCCATTCAGTGCCAGACCATATGTCTTTTGGTCTTGGCTGTTGTGTTTCATAGGAGCTATACATTTAAATATGTTTGGGAGAAGCAGGATGATGTAATGCTGGATACACCACCTCTGGGGCTCTATAGTGTTTGTGAAAAATCAAAGCTCACCAGTTCTGAGTGCTTGGTTCGCTTTTATATGTATACACATACACATGTGTACACAGAACACGTACACAACATGTGCATATACACATTGATCTATTTTTTATTGCTTCTTCCTTGCTTTGCTCACTGTATGGAAACAGCAACAGTGGGGCCCATACACAGTTAGAATCAGTGTTAGCTAAACTGAAACAAACAGTGGCATTACACTGGACTGGGGATCCCAACCAACACCCCAGTGAAAGGAAATGTTGAGACATTTTAGGGTAGGGAGTTGGACCAAGCCATGTATTACTCATTTCAGCTAAAGCAGTCCTAATACTTTCTCGTGATATCTTGTTCAAACACTATAGGTTTGCTGCTGTATCTATGGGGCCAGTTTGAGTAAGCTTATATTTTTCCCAACCTACATTTTCCTGTGATTTGGAGAAAGGCTGTAGAAAAAAGACTTGGAATAAAATTGAAGATTTCCCCAACTCAGGATGATTTGGGGAAATTCTGTTCATTCACTTGGCACACAGAGGTCAAATGTGTCCAAACTGAATTCATCCAAAATTGGACAGATTCAGAACCCTGGTTTAGTCCAATTTGTTCAGTTTGTCTTTTTTACTTTTTTTTTTTTTTTTTCCCAGACTAGTCTAATTTGCATAGTCTAGTGATGGTGTCATTGATGTCATCTCACACCTAGCTGGTTTTGCATTCAGAAGAGTGCTCCAGTCCGACAATGTTATCGTGCCATTATGAACATATGAACTAGGTCAGAGCTATGTTATATTAACTATAGATCTCACTGAAGACTGAGGAGGTAGCATTTGTTCTGCTCAGACTCCGTTCACTAGTAACTCTAGAGAGCAACTCATTGGGTACAGCCTTTACATGCTTTCACAGATTAGCAAGGTATGATGAGTTATTTAGAAATTTGATCACTATCTCAAGTAATCTGATAACTGTGTCAAGCTTATTCTAGCCAGTGAGCTGTGTAACATTGGGTAAGTTATTCTGTAAATCTATATTTACACTTTGAAGAGTCTCTTTTTAAAATCTACGTGCATTCTGCAGAGCCTCATCCTTGTACTTACATTTCAGGACTAATCACTGCATGTTTACTATTAGATTTCTGGTTTGTTCATCTTAATCCAAGAAAAGAAACAGCATCAAGATAGAGCATGGGACTGGGACTGTGGGGGTCTATGCTCAGGTTTCTTGTACCAACAGACAATTTGGCTAATCTCACTCAAACCACTGGGTCAGGTTACCAAAGAGGGACCCAGTGCTCGTTTCTGCAGGAGTGAGTGAGGCACTTGCATAGTTTTGCAGGTCTGGACTTTCATTCCCCTTCTTCAAAATAATGGTTATAATAATACTTTCTTTGGCTGACTTGTCTGTTTAGATTATGTTAGTCACTCTGCAGACATAGCAGAGAGACAACACGAACTCCCTATTTCAGGGTAAAACAAAGAGCAACAAATCCAAAATCCACTGAAATCATTAGAAGTCTTTTCTGTCTTGAATCATGCCCAGTATGTTTAAGATCAGTTTTCACCTAATATTTCCTATCCTTGAATTTGTGAGAGTAATCTGGAAAGGAGCCATGGAAGAAAGACATGAAAAGATGCAAAGAGAATTCCTTTCTTCGATTAACATGTATCTCCACATTACACTTTGGCAAAATTTGCTGAGTTTTGGTCCTAGTTCTGGAAAACTGTTGTGGGCATCCCTAAGACCAGCGCACAAGTCTCACAGAGTGTCATCAGAGTAACTTCCTATTATCAACCTAGTGGATAAAATTATTAAAATGTTGCTGAACCTTCCATATAAGGCATATTGGATTCAAAACCGAGCTGGTCTGTGCCTGTCAGCGTTGAGTTAACAGATTCCAGGCAGTATGCTCCAAGTCTGCAATACTTTATTCTCCTGCCCCTGATTAAGGTCTTGGATCCATACAGCTCTCACATTTAATTGCACTCTTGTCAGTTAAAAGCACATCTTTAATCAAGCAGTGGGCAGCTGCAGTTAGCGCAATCAGATGTCCTAATGAAAGAAAGAAGCTGTAGGTATTGCCAGCAGAGCTCACACAAACCATGCTGAAAAGAAAGGCAAGCTGATGGCTGGAAAAGTTTCTGTCTTTTCTCTTCTCTTTAGCCACCCCTCCCCTCTCCCGCTGACATTTTCTAACTCAGTAGAAGCTGCCAAATTGCAGATGGTTGCGGGGCCTGCATGAACCAGAATAAAGCACGGAAGCCAGTATCTGCAGGAGAGGTTGGAAAAGGAACAAATGCGACTGACCCGATTATTCAAGCATGGCCAGATATAATGCCAAGGTCCATCTTCTGATATTTGTTATGTGCTTTATATACCAATTCTGTGTAGAATGCAGTCAAAAAGTGCTGCATAGCTGTTTTTCTTCCTCTCGTGTAGTTGTAGTAGCGGTGGGGTGCTTTGAACCTGCTGCCTTCCAAACTTTGCTGTATCATACACCTCAAATGCAGGTTCCTGGGGGCAGAAATACCAAATCCAAAAAAAAAAAAAAAAGCTTTTCCCCAAACAGTAATAAGTGCAGATATTTTGTTACCAAGATGTTTAATCCCTATGCAGCTAATATTCTGTTTCAATGAAGATGTGGTATTGCATGCTGGGTCTTGTAGTTTCAGCACAGTACCTGTGTATGGAAGAGGAGTAAAGGTTCATCCCAGAGTTGCCAGCAGTTGGTTCCAAGGTTCACGCTGAGTTCGCTTTTGCTTTTCATCACATTCATTGATGCTTTGTCATCAAAGTTGCATGCTGGAGCAAAGGCATGGATACAACCTCAGTCACTGAAAACTTAAGGCAGAAAGGGGAGAGGGACGCTGAGTCACAGGCAGGACTCATCAAGCACTGCTATTGCTCTCCTGGCTCTGTGGCATCAGAATATCCCCCTCCAAGAGCAGGACCACTGCTGCCATACTAGCCTAGCCTGACCTCCTCAGAGGTCAGCAATATCGTGTACTTTGGGACAAGGAGAAAAAAGCAAACAAGCAAAAAATCCCACAGAATTAGGAATATTAATTAATTCTGAAGATAATGTTTCTCATATCCCTGGTCCCAGGAATATGGATCTGTTCACTTCTTAAGCCTTGACAGATTGGCCCTTCTGTGTTTTTTGGATGGAGTGCAATGCCATTGTTTGCACTCTGTAGCTGGAGAGCAGAGGCACAGAGAGACCCATGTTTTAAAGGCACTGACATGTGTTGTTCTCATGGGACTTTGGTTTCCAAACCACGTTTAAGCATCTGGCCCTCTATTGTCTTTCCTTCCTCCCCACCAAACTGAGATTGCAGGGTAGGGAAGGAAATTGAACCCATATCTCTCACAGTCACCATTACAGCCACATCCAAGACCATCCCCACCAGCTAAGATTAGGATTTGGACCCTGCAGACTAGTACTGTTATAGCTCTTGAAATTGCTTTCAGCTGTAAGCAAACCTAACCTGCCTTTCTGTCCTTAAGGGTGCCTGCTTTAATAAGAACACAGGCTGTCTATGCACATGGTGAAAATGTACATTTTTTAACTCCTTTTCTTTCATTCCTCCCCATGCTCTTATGAAAGAAAGAATAAATGTAACTTCCTCATTCACTTTCTTGATTGGGTCATTTTACGTGCTTTTAGTCTTGTTCCTTTTTACAAAACCTTTTTTGACTCAGTCCACAGAAACTGTCCCAAACTTCTCAAGCATCCTTTATGGGGAATTTTGCCATGCCTCTAATTATGCTTCGGATTTGCCTCTAATGCCATCCAGTCCTCACAAAATAGGCAGAAGCAAACTGTGTTTTGAATAAGAAACTCTCCCTGTATTATCACATGACCCAGAGCGTATTTCATACTGTTTTCCACCCCCCTTCTTTTTGCATTCTGACATACATTAGTTATTTTCACCACTACTGCAAAGCAGGCAGAGGATTTCTGTGGCTGTCTATGCCAACACCAAGTTAATTCCTAACAGGGATGCCCTGGGGCATGTCCACACAACAACAGTGGAGCTGGGGCAAGCACTGACCTGAGAGCTGCTAAGCCACTGAACGTTACTTAGTGGTTATCTCTGAGTCACTAAGTAGTGCTTGTATATGGAGTTAGCAGCAGGGTCACAGCTAACGAGACCTGCAGGTTCACTTGGTGGCTCTGAAAAATGATCTTCTAGAAGCTGCAGACATTCACATGCAGGCAATGAAATTACCATGACTATTTATTACTCATGTCGTTAGAAAACATGCATACGGAAGACTCATCTTTCTTTTTAGAAACTGGTCATTTTGTTTTGTATAGCAGTGGGCAGCAAATGCTAATGAAAGACCAAAAGCCATCACACAGACTAAATGACATGTCTCTTTCTGCAGCCAAATTTAACTTGCATTGAAGTCCACGGGAGTTTTGCCAATGACTAGTAGAAATACTAGACGTTCCTCGGGGACAGACAAGCAGTAAAACTGTGTAGGGAAAAATCCAACTGAAGGCTGCACTTCAAATATATTTGTAAAAAATTAGTCCTGCTCACAAGAAATTCACAGGCTGCCACCTGCCATGGGGCAAGTGATAGTTAAAAGGAGCCTAAGCTCAGGCTGTCTGCACAAGTAGGGATGCAAGTTCAACACAGGTACAAAGCGGATTAGCCCCCACTCTGGAACATGCTGTTATGAAATCTTTGTGATACAGTCTCACTCAAAGCCGCTAGTTTTCTCATTTGGTAAAACACAGGCCTTTCCTCCTTTAAAGAACACGGTAACTTAGCTAATACATGTAAATGCAGTGCACAAAGGCCTGTTGCTTAGCACTGGCCAGTGCTCGTGATCCCTGGCTTGATTTAAAAAGTGTTTAAATAGATAATTTTGTTTCAGTAAAAGTGAACTATTCTCTTAGACTGCAAGAGAGTGCTTAGTGTTCAGCCAAATCTAGGTTCAGAAAAAGATATCCTTTAAAATAGGGTAGACACAATAAAGCAAGGGGTAATGATATACTGGGAAATTGTGTAAAAACATCATCATAATAATAGGCGTATTTTAATGTGGAAAAAAAACAAATCTAGTGGTGTACCTTTTAGAGGCAACAGGCCTTGATAGTGCCAGACACATTCAAAAACATTGATCAGAACTCATGGGCATGAATAATATACAACAAATACGAGAGATGGAGGGACCAAAAAAGACAACAAAGTGTCCTTGTGCTGAAAGTTCACGCTGTAGGCAGAATCAGATGGAAACTATCTCTGGAAATGTTATAGGCAAAATATGTGTTACAATTGCATCTCCAAATACTCTAGTCTAATTTACCACATCAAGAGGTATCCTAAACCCCACATTTCTTATAAATGTGCAGACAAATATTAAGAGATTCTTTACTGCAGAATGAGATAAATCTTCCAAATGAGCCCAGAGGCTCAACAAGTTTCAAGAGATCAGCAGTAACTCATTTCTGAGTGCCTAGGTCATGGCAGAGGTACTAACTATAGCCTGGTATTGAAAGTATCGAGCATGACCTCCTCCTAACATTGTATGTGTCTACATATTTACCCTGGTGATGCTATTTACACGGCTGTGGTCATTCGGTCCCTATGGGCCTCAGTACTGCCTGTGAAACTGGATAGTGTTGCCAATAACAGAGGAGGAGGATGTCACCAACTGACCATGGTAACTTAGCACACGCGATGCTTATGCGGCATGTTAGATCCCTGGAGCCTTGGGAAGTAGTGAGTTGGCAACATAAATTCACATTTTGTGTCAGAATAAACATCGGACATCCCTAGTACAAGTGAGACATGGTACCTATGCTACTTGAGTGCTATTGAGACTTTCCAAATTGGGGGAGAAATGACATTTTGCTTATTAATAATTGATGGATAAGAATGTCCATCCCAATAATGTCCAGTTTCTTTGGAAGTCAGGATGCTGACATTAGCAGCTCCCAAGGATGCCGTCACATCCCATAACCTCAAAAGTTCAGAGGTGTAGACTAACAGAAAGTAAACTTCATATTTCTCAAAGGCAAAGCTATTTTGGGATCTAGCCTTCCAATGATGTTCTAATAGATATTTTCAGTCCTAGCTTCCAACTTTTGTAACTCACTGACAGCAGTGGGCTTCCTCTCTCTAGATCATAACAGCTTCTGAGAGACAAATAAATCTGGTTTATCTTTGACACCACCATGTATGTTGGTCTTTATTGCTACCTATTTCTGTCTCTTTCCATTTTTCTGTCCTTGCCTGGCAGCTGAAAAAAAAAAAAAAAAAAAAAAAAAAAGCACAAGAAATGTCTTCAGATTTGCCACTTTAAGGAGACAGAAATGATCTTTATAGTATCAGTTGCCATTGGCAACCTCCGCACAGATACAAATGCTCTACTGTGTGTCTGCCTCCCTGCTTTTCAGCTCCCAAGTCATCTTCACAAGATGTCAGAAGGTATTAAGTAGGAACGTAATTGCTGCTGTGTAAAATAGATATATGAAATTGTAATAATTACCATTGTACTAGCTGTCATAATGCAGTATGTGATCGAAGGTTTTTCCTACAGCATTAGCCAAGCTTTAAATCTGGTCAGTTCTCACAGAAACCTCCCATGGAGCCTGCCTGCTAACAAACCTTGTCACATATACCCAATACACAAAGAAAGATAAAACATGCCACTTTTCTCACTGCTAAGTATTTCCATCACTTTCTTTTTGATGAGGGAAAATGGCTGAAAGTTGAAGTTATGTGCTTGTCATAGGCCCAGTTCTCATTAGGTGTTACCACACTTAACGAGTATTCAGATTTAATTTACCTGTGTTCTGAGCATTTGAAGTCTGCAGGTTGATCATGTTCAAGTGAAGCATTTCCTCAGGCTCATATGGGCACGTGAGGTCTCTGCCACGTGAACTGTTGACTGACTGCCATGTGTCAGCTAAGACCTGGGTACCACAGACTTCTGCTGTGTTCCCACGTCTAGTCTGCCATATGTAGGTGCAAGGTAAGGCAATAGAGCTCAGACCTATGTGAAAAAAAAAAAAAAACTGATGTCTAGAAGACTGCAGGTAGATCTAACAATGCAGGAGTTACGAGATGTGTTATTTTTCCTCTCTGTGGCTCTCATCTGCTGTGCAACTTTGGGCAGATTGCTTTGGCCTGTCATGTTCCTCTCTTGCCTTGTACTTTTTCCTCTCTCCTGTTTACTGTTGTTAAAAAATTTTGAAGGATCATATGCACTTGGGGTCTGTAGAGTTCCCTATACAAAGAGTTCTTACATCTCTTGGGGTTTGCATCCAGCAAGGACATGAATCGTATGGTTCAACGAGCTTAGAGAGCGCCCTTGTGAAGACAACCATGTGTGCAGGTAATGCAAGCTCAGAGAAAGGACATCCATGTTGACTGAAACAAGACCTGTGAACTGGACAGTGGCTGAGTGAAGGAAACGATGGCCATTAGTCTGAAATATTCCTAATTGAATCTGACTCCTAACTAAAGCACTGCTGTGAGTCACACCAGTGCTTCAGTGTAAATACTTCTCTCAATCAGACACAATAAAATATAATTGGAGTCAGCCTGTTGTTATTGATTAGAACATAATGTGTTAGAGACCATCCTCTTTTAATACACTCTATTTATAGTGTCTGCATCATGGAACAGTCATTAAAGCTTTTCCATCCTTATTGCTCAATCATGAACAAAGCACTTAACATGCATTCCTGTTAGCACACTAATTCATGCCTGTATAAAATGACAGAGACTAAAGCCAGCTTGAGAATGTAGCATTTAAGGAGCATTTCTGTGAGAATCTGTCCAAGCAGAGTGAAATCCAGAGGAAGAGGGGTGTGATTTATCAAGGGATGTTAATTTTCTCTACGTGGGAAGTGTTACACACTGGGGACATGGTATGTATGTTTGCACTGCCAAAAGCATTTACAGGGCAGATGGTACTACATGAGTCTTCTCTCCCTGCAAAAGTGGCTCTGTGCCTGGCTCTGCAGCTTTCCCTCTAGTCGCTCCACGAACCTGCAGTCCCAGGAGAAGCCTCTCTCGAATGGGCTTGCAGTGGAAAACAAAGTTTGTGTTCTGCCAGATTCACTTTACCTTAAGCTGTAGTGCAAAAATAGAGAAACAGATATCTATTGAATGAGGTATATATTAATGGGCACGTGAGCAGGAAAGTGCCTTCAGGCTGATGCAGTGCAAGTCCACACACAATTAGAGAGAAACTTGTGTGCCGACAGCATACTCTTCCTACCCCTTGCTGTGAATGCCATGGAGGGTTTAATTTTGTGTCCGCTGTCTCCAGTGCTGTTGCTGCAAGGTGGTGACAGTGCAGTGTCACACGAAACCGCTGATTTAGAGCCTGCTTTCTGCAGAGGACACACAAGGTTGCCCTCTCAAGAATGAGGCACACATTGGCCAAGACAGACAGTGATGGCACCGTGTGTTCCCAGGGGAAACAGCAACTTGCAATGCTCTTGAACAAGTATGTTTGGGCCAGTGTTTGAAGTAACCTCACAGGGCCTGAGGTGAGGTCTGCAGATGGTGTAATACAGGACTCTCCTTAATAGTATGAAGCAGGTAGTTAATAACAGGGCCAAAATTCAGCAAAGCACATAAGCCACGATTAACTGCTTGAAGCTGAACATGTGCTCAAACATTTCACTGAACTGGAGCCAAAGGTGAAAAAAAAAAAAAAAAAAAAAAAAAGACAATAGCAAAGGAACATCTGAAAATGGGAAAAAAAATATAGTACTGGAAACACTCGTGACAATTCTTTTAGTTTGCTATGTGCAGATATATTCTTCTTTATTTTTTCCCCTGTTTGCACCCTAGCATAGCTATACAGAGCTCAGCTGGAGACATTCACCTTGAAGGGGTCTGCATTTCAGTGGAGATTAGGAGTGTGGTTTATTCTGACAATTAGTAGTAATCTACTTTTCTGGCAGGGAAAGTGAGTAGCATTTAAAAGTGAGAGGCAAACAGCAGCGGAAGACCTACAGCAAACTCTGTTATTACTAGCCATGGGCAAATACATCTTGCTCCAGATTGTGCATCCGTCTGCTACAGCCCCAGACCTCAGAGCACCACGGAGTAATGCACACCTGCTATAAATAGTCACCAAGGGCTGTTTGAGAGTGTTCTGTAGGTACTAAATATTTTTTGCAAGACTAGACCCTTCATTTGTCCTTCATGGTATGACACAACATGAAATTATATCGATATGATACATTAACTGGGATATATTGGGGCCTGGCTCTCATTTACAGTAGAATAGGCAATAAAGACACCAAATGACTTGATACAGACTTCGCTTCAAGGGCTTTTACACTTCCTGCACTGTGTGAAAGGCCCATGGTGCCAGTGAACCAGTCCCCTGGTGCCAAAGGCAGACACACTCAGCGATGTGCTTGAACTCCTCTTTGCTGCCTGCAGCCTCAGTGGTGCCCGTGGGCAGGACCACAGGACAGGGCTCCTGCCTCTTCTCTGCAGGAACCTCCAAGGACCGTGGTTCACCATGAGTTCCTGACTGTTAAAGTGTCTCCAGGGTGAAAGCAGAGTATATAACCAGAGGACAGAAAGCATGCCATTCCCAGTGCAGAGTTCAAAGTGCAGGAGGGAGTGCAGGAGGGGAAGAGCCCAGCTGGATCATTTCATGTCAGGCTCCTGTGGATCCCAGGAGAGCACGTGATGTGGTCCCACTCCTTGCTACGTGTGGTCTGTGAGGTTGTGCCGTGCAGTCTGCAGACTGATGTGAGAGAATAGCATCTTTCTTAAGCCTTCCCAGGGAACATATTGATGCTAGCAGTATCTTGAGGTCTGTGAAAAGTTAGGCCACATCCTTCGGTCCACATGGTGTGGGATACCAGCTTGATCTTACACACTATGTGGTATAAAGAGGTGGCTGATAGCAGCTTGAGAGAGTGCTGGAGAGCACACCAAACTGTTGTATAGCAAGGGTAGGATCGGTACAAATGTGCAAACTTTCACATGGACACAAGCCAAAGGACGTATATCATCTGCAAGGGGCAACAGGAGATCTCATTGTTTCTTACAGGCCGGATCCGGGCTGACTGCATGGCTGTTAACTCAGACAAGCCAAAGCTGTCAAACCCAGGAGCTCCTGCTGGCCCAGTGCTCGACGGAGAGGACACTGTCCAGCAGGAGCTGAACTGCTCACAGGCTGCTCCTCGTGAGCCTTCCTGTAGTGCCCATACCAATGTGGGAAGGGCAGGTACATGCTTGGAGGATTTCTGTCCTGCTGCTGCTTCCCTGGCACCTGGCAGACCGACAGGCCTTGGAGCATGCAGCAGTTGAACAAAAGAGAAGGTCACCACAGAAGGAAGCCAAAAGATCAGGCATTGTTCCAGGCACTGCTGCTGATGTATAAAATATAATCCAATTGGCATGCAGACCCCTCTAGCTGCCAAACATATCCCAAGAAGAGCTCAGGGTGGTCTCTAGGGCTGGACCACTGAGAGGAAAAAATGTACTAATGGCAGCAAGATGGGGAAGCCTTGCCAAGTCAGGACAAAAGTCATGTGTGTACCAGTTTCCATGCCTGTAAAGAAAACTCTGCTATGTCTGTGAGAAAGGATCTACACATGGACACGGTCACGCACGCATATGTGCACGCTGAGCTCAGCACACGTGGCCAGGATGGCTCGCAGCAGCATCGCTCTGCCCTGACCCGGCGGGCAAGATCTGGGGAGACATCCAGCTGCAAACAGGCCCAGGGGAAAAATAAAATCTGACGTCCAGACTGAGACATTCCCTGACTCATTTTGCCATTTGTCCCCACCTCAGTGCTAGGGAGGCTTTGGGAGTGTGCAGCAGGCCAGTCATGTCCTTTTGGATGACGGTGTGAAATTGTATCTGTTTAATTGCACACAAAAACCTGGTCTGGTTCACGCAGGTCAGACCTAGAGGAGAATTTGAGGGTTTGTTTCAAGGAGACTGCTCATTATCTGAACTGTCCTTTTAGACTAAAATAGAAATGAGCATTAGACCTGAAGAATTGTATCCCCCTAGGTATGTACATGGATTTAGGCTGGTGAGAGACCAATTGCTGGCTGGCCCAACATCTCTCTCTTTTTTCCTTCCCCTTTCCAGCTATGTCTGTCCCCTTGTTGCAATGGCTCTGGGTCTGTTGAACCACATGCTGAGCAGTTCAGCACATTAAAACTTCAACTAATTAACCCATCAAAGGAAAATGAAGTATCTTCTGTCAGGCTGGGGCACTGACATGCCTTTTGTGCAGGGTCTGACAATCATCAGAAAGCAGTGGAAGC